>NW_022589914.1:0-20395 GCF_004348235.1 Phoca vitulina
TTAAAGTCTTTATTTCCTTGTTGATCTTTTGCTTAGATGATCTGTCCATTGCAGTGAGGGAGGTGTTAAAGTCCCCCACTATTATTGTATTGTCAATGTGTTTCTTTGCTTTTGTTATTAATTGCCTTATATAATTGGCTGCTCCCATGTTAGGGGCATAGATATTTACAATTGTTAGATCTTCTTGTTGGATAGACCCTTTAAGTAGGACATAGTGTCCTTCCTCATCTCTTATTCCAGTCTTTGGTTTAAAATCTAATTTTTCTGATATAAGGATTGTCACCCCAGCTTTCTTTTGGTGTCCATTAGCATGGTAAATGGTTTTCCACATCCTCACTTTCAATCTGGAGGTGTCTTTGGGTCTAAAATGAGTCTCTTGCAGACAGCATATGGATGGGTCTTATTTTTTAATCCAATCTGATAGCCTGTGTCTTTTGATTGGGGCATTTAGCCCATTTACATTCAGGGTAACATTGAAAGATAGGAATTTAGTGTCATTGTAATTTCCTGTAAGGTAACTGTTACTGTATATTGTCTGTGTTCCTTTCTGGTCTATGTTGCTTTTAGGCTCGCTCTTTGCTTAGAGGATCCCTTTCAGTGTTTCTTGTAGGGCTGGTTTCGTGTTTGCAAATTCCTTTAGTTTTTGTTTGTCCTGGGAGCTTTTTATCTCTCCTTCTATTTTCAATGACAGCCTAGCTGGATATAGTATTCTTGGTGGCATATTTTTCTCATTTAGTGCTCTGAAGATATCCTGCTAGTCCTTTCTGGCCTGCCAGGTCTCTGTGGATAGGTCTGTTGCCAGTCTAATGTTTCTACCATTGTAGGTTACATATCTCTTCTCCCGAGCTGCTTTCAGGGTATTCTCTTTGTCTCTGAGACTCGTAAGTTTTACTATTAGATGTCAGGGTGTTGACCTATTTTTACTGATTTTGAGAGGGGTTCTCTGTGCTTACTGGATTTTGATGCCTGTTTCCTTCCCCAAATTAGGGAAGTTCTCTGCTATAATTTGCTCCAATATACCTTCTGCCCCTCTCTGTCTTTCTTCTTCTTCTGGGATCCTAATTATTCTAATGTAGTTTCGTCTTATGGTATCGCTTATCTCTTGAATTCTGCCCTCGTGATCCAGTAGTTGTTTATCTCTTTTTCTCAGCTTCCTTATTTTCCATCATTTGGCCTTCTATATCACTGATTCTCTCTTCTGCTTCATTTATCCTAGCAGTTAGCACCCCCATTTTTGATTGTACCTCATTAATAGCCTTTTTGATTTCGACTTGGTTAGATTTTAGTTCTTTTATTTCTCCAGAAAGGGTTTCTCTAAGAACTTCCATGCTTTTTTCAAGCCCAGCTAGTATCTTTTTTTTTTTCTTTAAAGTCATGATTCTGAACTCTAGATCCGACATCATACTAATGTCCATATTGAGTAGGTCCCTGGCAGTCAGTACTACCTCTTGTTCTTTTTGTTGAGGTGATTTTTTCCGTCTTGTCATTTTGTCCAGAGGAGAATAGATGAATGAGAGAACAAACAGGGTAACAACGTCCCCAGAAAATATACTCTAAACAAATCAGAAAAGACCTGAAGCCGGGGGAAAAGAAAGGGAAAGAAAAAAAAAAAAAGAAAAAGAAAAAGATAAAAACAAACAGAAATAGAACAAAACAAAAAAAACAGAATATGATCAAATATGATCAGGCTGGTTCATAGATCACTGCCACACACTAGACTTTGGGTGTATTTTAGTCTGTTAGAAGAAAGTGCCTCCCAAAACTTTAAAGAAAGAAAAACTTATATATATACAAAAATAAAGGTTGATATGATGAAGGGATGGAATATGATTGTAAAGATGAAAATTATAAAAAATTTTATAAAAGGAATTGATAAGAAGTTGTTTGAAAAAAGAAAGAAGAGGATTTAAAAAAAATTTAAAAAAAGGGAGAGAATGTAATCAGGCAGGAGAGTAGAACAAAGCCATACACTAGAGATTTAGGGTATATTTTGATCTGTTCGAAGAAACTATCTCAAAATTTTAAAGAGAGAACAACTTATACATATATATATGCCAAAAATAAGGGTAATACTATGAAGGGATAGAATATGACTCTAAAAATGAAAAATAAAAATGTTTTTTAAAAAAGGGATTGATAAGATCTTGGTTGAAAAAGGGAAAAAGAAAAATTCAAAAAAAAAAAAGACAGTTAAAAAAAAAATTAACTTTGAAAGACTAAAGAATCATGGTAAAAAAGCCATGAATTCTATGTGCAGTATTCCCCTAGCGCTGGAGTCCTGCCGTTCTCATTGATCCATAAACTAGGCCTTGGCTGGCTGTTCTTGCTGATCTTCTGGGGGAGGGGCCTGTTGCTGTGGTTCCCAAATGTCTTTGCTGGAGGCGGAATTGCCCCGCCCTTGCCGGGTCCGGGCTAAGTAATCTGCTCGGGTTTTGCTCTCGGGAGCTTTTGTTCCCTGCAAGCTTTCCATACAGCTTTGGAGGCGGAGAGTGAAAATGGCGGCCTCCCAATCTCCGCCCTGGAGAAGCCGAGAACTCAGGGCCCCGCTCCTCAGTGAGCCCCCAGAGAAAAGCAGTCAGTCACTCCCGTCTCCCCAGTCTCTGGCCGCACTCCGTGCTCACCCGGCCTGTGACCAAG
The DNA here is from genome assembly GCF_004348235.1 of Phoca vitulina. Classification (NCBI taxonomy): domain Eukaryota; kingdom Metazoa; phylum Chordata; class Mammalia; order Carnivora; family Phocidae; genus Phoca; species Phoca vitulina. The sequence goes on from NW_022589914.1 coordinate 2,638, forward strand.
TGTTTCTATCTCTGGCACCTGACCCCGTGTGGAGTCTCCAAACCCAGCAGATCCCTGCGGTGCGCTCCCGCGCCTCTCCTCCCGGGGGAGGAAGGTGAGTCTCCCCGGATCTGCCACTTGTTGGGTCCCTGCTGGAGGAGCAGTGGCCCGACTGTGCCGCGGATCACGGTTTCGGGCAACCCCGAGCTGAGAGCCCGCGCCTCGGCTCCGTCTCTGCAGCCGGCTTCCCCGCTCCGATACCTGGGAGCTCTGCCGCACTCAGGCACCTGCGGTCTTTCTGTGACCCCGAGGGTCCTGAGACCACACTGTCCCGCGAGGGTTCCACTCCCCACTTAGCCACTGGAGTGACGTCCCTCAGCAGAGCCGACTTCTAAAAGTTCCGATTTTGTGCTCCGCGGCTCTATCACTTGCCAGAAGCGGCCAACGGAGGCCCCCTCCCCCGCCATCTATGCTCCCGAATATCGCCTCAGATTCACTTCTCCGCATGTCCTACCTTCCAGAAAGTGGTCGCTTTTCTGTTCAGAGAGTTGTTGCTATTCTTTTCTTCGATCTCCTGTTGAGTTTGTAGGTGTTCAGAATGGTTTGATTCCTATCCAGCTGAATTCCTGAGACCAGACAAAATCCAGGTCTCCTACTCCTCCGCCATCTTGCTCCGCCCTCCCAGAATACATTTCATTCACAGATCTTTATGGCTTGTTTTCATTAATTAATCAGAATAGTCTTGGGTTTGTGTGAGATAATTAAGTACATAGATACTGCTGGATTATTCAAGGGATATATCCTAGTGAATGGTCTTGTGTTATTTTACTATGTTTTTGAGCAGAATATTTTTGCAATTCAGAAAGAATTTTGCATCTCTGAAATTATGATGCAAGTTAGTCAGAAATGTTATTAGATAAATTCCATCCTACACATAGATTACGGACCTAAGTACAGTTTTTATTTTAATTTTTAATTTTTTACTTTTTAATTTTATTTTATTTAAAATCAATTAATTGGGGCACCTGGGTGGCTCAGTTGTTAAGTGTCTGCCTTCGGCTCAGGTCATGATCTCAGGGTCCTGGGATCGAGCCCCGCATCAGGCTTCCTACTCCATGGGAAGTCTGCTTCTCCCTCTCCCTCTGCCCCTGCTTGTGTTCCCTCTCTTGCTGTTTCTCTTCTTGTCAAATAAATAAATAAAATCTTAAAAAAAAAAAAATCAATTAACATATGGTGTGTTATTAGTTTCAGAGGTAGAGTTTTGTGATTCATCAGTTGCATATAGCACCCAGTGCATCATTACATCTCCTTACTGCCTATCACCCAGTTACCCCATCCCCCCACCTACCTCCCCTCCAGCAACCCTCAGTTTGTTCCCTACAGTTAAGAGTCTCTTATGGTTTGTCTTCTTCTCTGATTTTGTCTTATTTTATTTTTCCCCTCCTTTCCCCTATGTTCATCTCTTCTGTTTCTTAAATTCCATATATGAGTAAAATTGTATGATAATTGTCTTTCTGATTGACTTACTTCACTGAGCATAATACCCTCTAGTTCCATCCATGTTGTTGTAAATGGTAAGATTTCATTTTTTTGATGGCTGAGTAGTATTCCATTGAGTGTGTGTGTATGTGTGTGTGTGTATGTATATCTCAAGTCTTCTTTATCCATTCATCTCTTGATGGACATATGGACATCTGGGCTCTTTCTGCATCTTGGCTATTGTGGACATTGCTGCTATAAACATTGGGATGCTAGTGCCCCTTCAAATCACCATGTTTGTGTCCTTTGGATAAATACCTAGTAGTGCAATTGCTGGGTCATAGGGTAGCTCTATTTTTAACTTTTGGCAGGATCAATGCACAGAAATCAGTTGCATTTATATACACCAACAATGAGACAGAAGAAAGAGAAGTCAAGGAATTGATCCCATTTATAATTGCACCAAAAGCCATAAGATACCTAGGAATAAACCTAACCAAAGAGGTAAAAGATCTGTAGATCTGTACTCAGAAAACTTACAGAACACTTATGAAAGAAATTGAGGAAGATACAAAGAAATGAAAAACATTCCATACTCATGGTTTGGAAGAACAAATATTGTTAAAGTTTCTATATTACCCAAATCAATCTACACATTCAATGCAATCCCTATCAAAATACCATCAACTTTTTTCACAGAGCTAGAACAATCCTAAAATTTGTATGGAACCAGAAAAGACCCTGAATTGCCAGAGGAATGTTGAAAAAGAAAAGCAAAGCTGGTGGCATCACAATTCTGGACTTCAAGCTTTATTACAAAACTGTCATCATCAAGACAGTATGGTAGTGGCACAAAAACAGACACATAGATCAGTGGAACAGAATAGAGAACCCAGAAACGGACTCTCAACTCTATGGTCAACGAATCTTTGACAAAGCAGGAAAGACTATCCAATGGAAAAAAGACAGTCTCTTCAACAAATGGTACCTAATGACAGTTTTTAAAGCTCATCTTCCTGCATAGACATGGGTTCTTCCTCATTTCATTTACTTTTTTGTTTGGGTCTCTGTCTTCTGCATTAGAGGTTTTCCACAATTGTTTGTGCTGACTGCAAGCTCTGTATACTTGGGAGACTTTGGGAGGTTGTGGATGAACTGTGGGGTATTTTGCTGGCTAGTTAATTGGGAAATCTCTTGAGGTCTTTTCTTGATCTGATCAGATTTAGTAGGAAGAAGTTCCCATTTGCCTGCCCAGAATATGTAAGCTTGACTGCTAGTGTTCAGGGAGGTGAATTAGAGAATAGAGCAGAGACTCTGAATCTCCTTGATTTTATATGGTAACCTCACCCTCAGCCATTCTTCCAAATCCATGATACTCTTGGCTCTCTCCAGAGAGTAGAGCTCCATTCTTCTGCTAAAGGAGGGGAGTGCTGGTTATCCAGACAAGGGCATCCTTGGACCTGATTACATCTTAAACCTTAAACTATTCCTTTATTTTTATAGCCCCAATTTTACCTCTACTTCCACTCTGTTGAATTTTTGAGGGTTGTGCCATACAAAATGGGTTACATATTAACTTTCCATAATGTTCATTGAGGATTTTGCTTTCCCATGTGTACTAACTTACTTACCACTTATCCACTTACCACTTATCCTTATACTTAAATTTTGTTGGTATTGTCTCTTTCCCCATTTCCTTTGTTTTTATGGTATAATTCCTTTAAATATATTCCTTATGTCATTATTTTCACTTAAGAGAGAGTGGAGTCAAATGTGTATGTCCAATCTACCATATTTACGCTGGTGTGCCTCCTTTACTTTTTTCAAGGTATGTTGGCGTATACTCTGATAATTTTGTGAGGTATCCTTATCACTTTTAGGCAGGTATCCTTATCATTCAACAGGTGGGAAAACAGAGGCACACACAATCCAACAGAATTGTTGGGCTTGACAATGATAAAACTGGATAAGAATGAGGAGTTTTGGACTTTTAGAGATTGGTTTTCCACTTTTCCACACTCGTTGCAAACCAGATAGCTACTGGACAAAGAGACAACAAAGAACATATTTAGATTATCATTCTTTTGTTACATTGTGCTGATATCAACTCTATCGCTTCCCAAGCATCTGTCGATGTATCCACTGCATCAAAACAGCATGAGGTGTTTATTAAATCTATATGATCCCAGATACCACGACAGACTTACTGAGTTGCAATCTTAGAAGGAGGGCCTACAATATTGGTATATATTTTATGTTTTGTTTATTTTATGTTTCCTGGGTGCTGAGGTGCAGGAAGATTTGGAACCCACAGAACTAGACTTCCCTAAGAAATGACTCTTACGGCTTTCTGTGAACTTGGATTTGTTTCTCTGTGCTCTCTCCTTTAATTCTATTGTCAGATGGAAGGTAGAAAATGTTTCTAGTGTGTGATTTTAGCTTATCTCCTGCAGCCGCTTATTAAGTCTCATAATAGCAATGGGTATTCAGGTATAATATTCTTTTTTTAATTTTAATTTTTTTTTTTTTTGAGAGAGAGAAAGAGTGCATGTGTTTGAGCTGGGGGGAGGGGTAGAGGGAGAGGGAGAGAGAGAATCTTAATCAGGCTCCATACTCAGCGTGGAGCCTGATGTGGTGCTTGATGCCATGACCCCAAGATCATGACCTGAGCCTAAAATCAAGGATCAGATGCTGAACTGAGTGAGACACCCAGGTGCCCCAGGTATAATATTCTTCTAATTAAAGTTTGGAAGATAAAATCCAAAGATTTTCAGTCTCATACATAGATTTGGTGCTCAGCACGTATAGGATTTCTCAAGTAGGTTCTACCAATTAGAACATAGTCAGTTTACAAAGACCACTTATGACTGACTACTCATAGAACCTTCTAGAATTCTGTAAGGAAGCTTTTGATCACAAATGATTTTAGGAAATTTTTAATCTAAACGTGTTAGATGTCAAGTAAGTTGTGACATTTATTTATAATAAGAAATATATATTTGGTCTTTATCCTCATTTCTGGCACACAGCTTCTAAAACCTTTGGCAGTGAGGAAAGCGATGAGAGTGTCTTTTGTTATGTTAATGGTATGACTTTTGGACTGCACCTAAGGATTGGGACGAGTTTCCTGTAGAACCAACCATGTGATCAGAGGGTTGGAACTTTCAGTTCCACCCCCTGACCTCTGGGGAGAGAGGGGTTGAAGTTGCCAACACCATTGATGGAATCAACCATGCCTATGTAATGAAACCTCCATCAAAACACAAAAAGTCTAGATTTGGAGAGCTTCTGGGTTGGTGAACATGCAGAGATGTGGGGAGAATGCCATGCCTCGAGGGGGCATGGAAGATCCTTGCCCTTTCCCCATACCTTGTCCTATGTGTTTCTTCTACCTGGCTGTTCCTGAATTACAGCTTTTTATCATAAACTGGTAATCTAGTAAATAAAATGTTTCTCTGAGGTCTGTGAGCTGCTCTAGCAAATTAATCAAATGCAAGAAGGGGTTGTGGAAACCTCTGATTTATAGCTAGTCAGTCAGAAGCACAGGTAGCAACCTGGGCTTGTAACTGGTGTCTGAAGTGGGTGAGGGGCAGTCTTGTGAAACAGCTCTCACCATGAGGGGTATGTCTCTATCTCCAGGTGGAGAGTATCAGAATTGAGTCAATTTGAAGGACACCCAGCTAATGCGGGGGATCCACGGTCCTCACATTGGAATTGGGCTCAGAACTTTTTAACCTCCCAGACTTTGAAGGGATCATAATTCATTAACTTTCTCTTTATTTGGTACTGATTACTACAAAGTTTAGGAAATGTAAAATAATGCGAGTGAAAGGAAGAGTAAGTGTGAGATACTGTAGTGGAAAGGGTGCATATTTTAATAAAAATGATAATAGAAGTGTGTCATACCTCAGGACTAAGAAGAGAACTCATGCTACATCTGGGTTGAGTAAAGGAAAAAAAAACGCTGAATGCTGAGGTGGTTTAAACAATTTTTTTTTTCTTAATTTTAATGCAATTGATTTACTCTGGAGACCATATCATTGTTGAGTTCTTTTTAAAAACTTTTTGTCTTTCTGGAAGAACACACAATAAACTTGATGGGATGGAGGTGAGATGTGGTCTGAAACTTTCTATTTAGACCAAGAGTTTGACAGATTTTTCTTTTTTAAATTTTTTATTATGTTAATCATCATACATTACATCATTAGTTTTTGATGTAGTGTTTCATGATTCATTGTTTGTGCATAACACCCAATGCTCCATGCAGAGCATGCCCTCTTTAATACCCATCACCAGGCTAACCCATCCTCCCACCCCCCTCCCCTCTAGAACCCTCAGTTTGTTTCTCAGAGTCCATCGTCTCTCATGGTTCGTCTCCCCTTCCGATTTCCCCCCTTCATTCTTCCCCTCCTGCTATCATCTTCTTTTTTTTTTCTTAACATATATTGCATTATTTGTTTCAGAGGTACAGATCTGTGATTCAACAGTCTTACACAATTCACAGAGCTCACCATGGCACATACCCTCCCCGATGTCTATCACCCAGCCACCCCATCCCTCCCACCACCCCCACTCCAGCAACCCTCAGTTTGTTTCCAGAGATTAAGAATTCCTCATATCAGTTCGACAGATTTTTCTTAAAGGGCCAGATAGTAAATATTTTAGGCTTGAAGGCTCTAAGTTCTCTGTGGCAGCTACTCAACTTCACCATTATGTGAACTTAGCCATGGACAAGAAAGTAAACAAATGGGCATGGCTGTGTTCTGATTACACTCTATTTATAAAAATAGGCAGTTGTCCGAAGTCTTAGTTTGCCAACTCTTGCTTAGAATCTTCTGAATATAAGGACCCTTTTTTTCATGTACATGTATTTTAGTCAAATTTAATTAACTTAAATATAAGAATGATCTATTTGACTGAAAGATGACTGAAAGAAAGCACCAATCTTTTATATCAGATAAGAAAGAAGGTAAAAAAAAATCTGTTTCTAACCAAGTTTGCCTTAAGTTACTAACAAGTTCTGAGACTACTACAAAAGTCACAAGTTTTGTGATGGATTGTAATGCAGCAAATTACAACCAGCTTTGCCTGTCTACTTGGCTTTGAGATGATATGTCTTGAATTTTATCTCAAAAAGAAAAACCCTCAAAAAAGTTAATACCTAATTAATGTTTTCTAGTATTAGTAGTTTTATCTAATATGTCATTCAAATGATTTAAAGAGAAAGTAGCTTTAAAATTAATAATGAATTTGTATTTTCCATTCCTGAATTTTAATACTATTTCAATCAGTTAAAATTTTGTGGCAAGAAAATATTTTCAGGAGGAATCTAATCATCAGTTTGCTAAGCTGAAACCAGCACAGCTGGTGGATGAGTGTTTTAATGTATTTCTAGATTAAGCAAGGCAGTTTAAAGAAAACATCATGCAAAAATTCAATCTGCTATGGGTTTAAAATAAAGTCTTCATCTGTGTTGCTGCAGAAAGAATAGCTACCTTATGTTTTGTCATATTGTAGTGGATTATCTTTAATGAAGCGTATATCCCCCAAAGCATTATAGTGATATTTTGTGTTTGTCTTGGTCTACACTAATGCAATGGTTTAGGTTTAGTGAACAGAAGAATGGATTTTACTCTTAGTAATGCATTGGCAGGTTTTCTTTCCTCAAGTTGTAAATGAAAGCAGTTCACACACATTTAGGAGACCTTTGCTATTGATTTCAATGTGCTCTCACAGCAATGGTCATGCTAATGTCTTGGGTTTTGAAAAATTACAAGAGGTTCTCACAAAGAAAATCCTTTATAATGTATTTCTTTAAAACCAGAGTGCAGTATGATTCAAGATTGAAAAGGCGAAAGAATATCTATCTATCTGTCTATCTATCTATCATCTACCTATCTCCCCTTATTTTCATCTGTTCTTTCTTATAAAAGCAGTAGCATATTTTACCATTGTTCTGTATCTTACTTTGTCATTTAACAATATGTATGTGATGAAAAATCAGCTGTGATTCTTTTGTCTCTCTTTTGTAAGTAATGAATATGTTTCTCCCATCTGCTTTTTCTTCCCATTACTTTGGTTTTCATAATTTTACTAATAATTTCCTATTCATATTTTCATCAAATCTGTAAATATTTGGCTATTGTGTTTTAAAATGTTTCTTTAGCCACATTCTCTCTTTCCTTTCCTTCTGGGATTTCAATTACGTTCAAGTTAAGGCTTTGTATTGTCTCAGACACTGTCATTTTTGTCACTGTTCTGTTTTGATTTTGATATTATTCAACTTAAATATTCAAGTTTACTGATTATGTTTCTTCTGCTGTGTCCAGCGTGCTGTTAAGTCTACTGAATGCATTTATTATTTATTATTTTGTATTTTTTGGTCCTAATATTTAAATTTATTATTTTTTGTTTATAATTTGTTTTTCCCCGTCTATTTATGCATGTTTTCATATTTTCCACTAGGTTTTGAAAGATGTTTATTATGGTAATTTTACTGTCCATGTCTGATAATTCTAATATCTGTATTAACTCTGGGTCTGCTTCCATTGATTATTTTCTTTCATTTTCTTCCTTCTTTGCATATCTTGTAATATTTTATTGTATGCTAAATAATATATATAAAACAATATTAGAAACTCAGATAAATTTTTACTCCCAAAAGAGGTAACTCCCTTCTCCCATAACGAAGTGTATTTGCAGGGCTAAATCGATTTAATTTGTAGTTGAGATAGGTCTGGGTTTTGTGGCGGCTTTATTTTGATTCGGTTCCTTCGAAAATATTTTGAGGGTGAGTTCAGGATTTAATTTGATTGTTTTTTTGTTATTGGATCCAGAATGGATTTCTCTTTATCCCAGAGCTCTACTAGGAAGAAACAAAGCTATGAATATCTCCTCTCCTAAGAAGAGCACATCACTTTCTGGAATTTATTGTTTTAGATTTCTTTGTATCTTCAGCTCTCTGATTTTTTTAAAATTTAATTTAATTTTATTATGTTAGTCACCATACAGTACATCATTAGTTTTTGATGTAGTGTTCCATGATTCACTGTTTTCGTATAACACCCAGCGTTCCATGCAGTATGTGCCCTCCTTAATACCCATCACCGGGCTAACCCATCTCCCCAACCCCCTCCCCTCTAAAACCCTCAGTTTGTTTCTAGGAGTCCACAGTCTTTCATGGTTCGTCTCCCCTTCCGATCCCCCCCCCCTTCATTTTTCCATTCCTTCTCCTAATGTCCTCCATGCTATTCCTTATGTTCCACAAATAAGTAAAACCATATGATAATTGACGTTCTCTGCTTGACTTATTTCACTTAGCATAAACTCCTCCAGTCCCATCCATGTTGATGTAAAAGTTGGGTATTCATCCTTTCTCATGGCTGAATAATATTCCGTGGTATATATGGACCACATCTTCATTATCCATTCATTTGAATGACTGTTCTCCTTGTGAGGGTCGGGAACAATGGTCTCTGGATTAATCGGCTAGGTCCACCATAACAAAAACCACTGACTGAATGGCTTAACCAACAGAAATTTATTTTCTCACTCTTCTGGGACACAGAAGTCTAAGGTCAAAGTTTTGGCAGGATTGGTTTCTTCTGCGGCCTCTCCCCTTGGCTTGCAGATGTGTCTTCTCCCTGTTTTTTACATTTTCTTCCTTCTCTGTGTATCTGTGTCCTAAATTCCTCTTCTTTTTAAAAAATTTTTTTACTTTTTTATTATTTTATTTTCATTTTTTGAAACTTTATTTAAATTCAAGTTAGTTAACATATAGTGTATTATTAGTTTTAGGGGTACAATTTAGTGATTCATCAGTTGCATATAACACCCAGTGCTCATTACAGCAAGAGCTCTCTTTACCCCATCCCCCCCTACCCACCTCCCCTCCAGCAACCCTCAGTTTGTTCCCTATGGTTTGCCTCCCTCTCTGTTTTTGTCTTATTTTTTATTTTTCCTTCCCTTCCCCTATGTTCATCTGTTTTGTTTCTTAAATTCCACATATGAGTGAAATCATATGGTGTTTGTCTTCCCTGATTGACTTATTTTGCTTAGCGTAATACTCTCTAGTTCCATCAACATTATTGCAATGGCAAGATTTCATTCTTTTTGATGGCTGAATAATATTCCAATATATATATATATATGTATATATATATATATATATATACACACCACATCTTCTTTATCCATTCTTCTGTTGGTGGACCTCTGGGCTCTTTCCATAGTTTGGCTATTGTAGACATTGCTGCTATTAACATTGGGCTGCATGGGCCCCTTTGAATCACCATTTTTGTATCCTTTGGATAAATACCTATAGTGCAATTGCTGGGTCATATGGTAGCTCTGTTTTTAACTTTTTGAGGAACTAAATTCCTCTTCTTACAAGAACAACAGTCATTTTAGATTAGGGCCCACCTTAATGGCTTCATTTTAACTCATTTGCCCATTTAAAGACACTGTTTCTAAATATGATCATGTTGTGAATACTGGGAGTTAGGACTTCAACAAATAAACTTTGTGGCAAACACAGTTCAGCCCTTAACAGTCTCTTTGCAATTGTCTATCAATCTTTTAATTTTACTCTTTCTGAATCACTTTGTTTTAGGTGATTCTCTTATGTACATCATAAAATTGGATTTTACTTTGAGTACTAATATGACAATATTTTTATTTATTAGATAGGTTTACCAAATCTATATTTGTTGATATGACTGATAAATTTGATTCTGGGTTTATATTACAAATATATCACACATATGTTTGTTAGTAAATATGAAAATATATATGAGAAGAGTGAGTGCTTTTAACAATGACAATGATACCTGCTTTTTTCTTTTCTTTCTTCTTTTCCTTCTTTCTATATATGGATTTTTGGAATGTTTTAGAAGGTTTGCATCTTTGTTATAGTGCTTACTTTTACATTAATACTCTTAAATAATATATGCAGTGTCCTTTATTTACCCTGTGACTATGATGAACAATAAATTTAGACTAGAAGCTTTTCATTCCTCTTCCCTTTTCTCTCTCCTATCATTGAATTTTAGTCAATGGCATTAGCTTGTTTAGTTAATGGTGTTGATACATGTACTTTCAAATATACTAAAGCTTTGTCAGTTAAATAGTGTTTTTTCCCAAGCCATAGCTTTATGAGACAGTGAAGAAATTTGTTTCCTTCCTCTTTCTCTTTTCACTGAAGTTTTATTCTGTCCTATTTTCATAGGCTTTTAAAATTTTATTTATTTTTTGACATACAATATTATGGAGCCATAGGAAGAATGTGACCTTGCCATTTGCAACAACATGGTTGGACCTAGAGGTATTATGCTAAATGAAATAAGTCGTACTGAGAAAGATAAATAACCATGTGATTCCATTCGTATGTGGAATGTAAGAAACAAAACAGATGAATAAACAAACAAAAAGCAGAATTAGACCTATAAAAACAGAGGACAAACTGTTGCCAGAGGGAAGGGGGTGGAGGTATGGCAAAATGGGGAAAGGGGAGTGGGAGATATAGGCTTCCAGTTATGGAATGAATAAGTCATGGGAATGAAAAGAACAGCAAAGGGAATATAGTCAATGATATTATGATAGCGTTGCATGATTACAGATGGTAGCAACACTTGTGTTGAGCATAGCAGAAGGAGTAGAGATGTTGAATCACTATGTTGTACACCTGAAACATTGTGTGTCAGCTATACTCGAGTAAAAAAAAAAAGATATCATGCAGTATTTGTCCATCTGTGTCTGGCTTATTTCACTTAGCATAATGTCCTCGAGGTTCATCCATACTGCTACAAATGCCAGGATTTCCTTCCATTTTAAGACTGTCTAGTATTCCATTATATGTGTATACCACTTTTTAAAAAATTCATTCATCTCTCAGTGGACATTTAGGTGCTTCTGTGTCTTGGCTATTGTTAATCATGCTGCAATGAACATAGAAGGGCAGATAACTCTCTGAGATGCTGATTTCAACTCCTTTGGTGTGTATATTCAGAAGTGGGATTACTGGATCATGTCATAGATATATTTTTTAATTTTTTGAGGAAACTCCATATTGTTTTTGCATAGTGGCTACACCAACTTACACTCCCACTAACAATGTACAAGGATTCCCCTTTCTCCACATTTTTGCCAACATTTGATACTTGGAAAGATTTCAGGCTTCTTAAATTTGTCGACTCATTTTGTAACCTAGCATGTGATTTATCCTGGAATAAGTTACATATGTGCTTGAGGAGAATATGTATTCTGCTGCCATTGAGTGGAATGTTCCATATATATCTGTTAATCAATTTGCTCTATAGTGTTCAAATCTGCTGTTTCTTTACTGATTTTCTGCCTTGATGATGGTTCATTACTCTGAATGGGGTACTGAAGTCTCCTACTGTTATTGCACTGCAATTTCTCCCTTCAGATCAGTCAGTGTTTTCTTTATATGCTTAGGTGCTGTGATGTTGGGTTCATATATATTTATAATTATTCTGTGTTTCTGGTGGATTGACCCTTTTATCATTATGTAAAGACTTACTTTACATAAAGTCTATTTTATCTGTTATAAGTGTAACCATCCTTCCTTTCTTTTGGTTACCATTTGCATGGAGTATCTTTTTTCATCTTTTTAGTTTTAGCCTAGTTGTGTCCTTAAATCTAAAGTAGGTCTCTTGGCATAATACCCTTGTATATATATACCACATCTTCTTTATCCATTCATCTGTCGATGGACATTTTGGCTCTTTCCACAGTTTGTCTATTGTGAACATTGCTGCTATAAACATCAGGGTGCACGTACCCCTTCGGATCCCTACATTTGCTGAGCGAAATAAGTCAATCAGAGAAAAACATGTATCATATGACCTCACTGATATGAGGAATTCTTAATCTCCAGAAACAAACTGAGGGTTGCTGGAGTGGTGGGGGGTGGGAGGGATGGGGTGGCTGGGTGATAGACATTGGGGTGGGTATGTGCTATGGTGAGCGTTGCGAATTGTGTAAGATTGTTGAATCACAGACCTGTACCTCTGAAACAAATAATACATTATATGTTAAAAAAAAAAGAAGAAGAAGATAGTGGGAGAGGAAGAATGAAGGGGGGGAAATTGGAGGGGGAAATGAACCATGAGAGACTATGGACTCTGAGAAACAAACTGAGGGTTCTAGAGGGGAGGGGAGTGGGGGGATGGGTTAGCCTGGTGATGAGTATTAAAGAAGGCATGTTCTGCATGGAGCACTGGGTGTTATACGCAAACAATGAATCATGGAACACTACATCAAAAGCTAATGATGTAATGTATGGTGATTAACATAACATAATAATAAAAAACAAAAACAAAAACATAAAAATAATAAAGTAGGTCTCTTGGGGCACGTGGGTGGCTCAGTTAGTTAAGTGTTTGACTCTGGATTTCAGCTTAGGTCATGATCTCAGGGTCATGAGACTGAGCCCCATGTTGGGCGCTGCACTCAGTGTAGAGTTTGCTTGAGATTCCCTCTCTCTCCCTCTCTGCCACTCCCTACCCCCACCCTGCACTCTCTCTCTCTCTCTCTCTCTTGCTCTCTCTCTCAAAAAAAAATAATAAAGTGGGTCTCTTGTAGACAGCATGTCTTTCTATCTTGTTTTATTAAATCCATTCAGCCACTCATTGTCTTTTGATTGATTAGTTTAATCCATTTATATTTAAAGTAATTATTGATATGTAAGGACTTATTCTTGCCCTTTTGTTAACTGTTTTGCCTATTTTGCAGTTCTTTTGTTCCTCACTTCTTTTCTTGCTATCCTTCTTTGTGATTTGATGATTTCATTTTTTTCTCTTTACCTTTTTTGTATCTACTATAGGTTTTCACTTTGTATCTACTATAGGTTTTTTCATCAATACTATGAGGCTTGCATAAAACTTTTTGATATAAGTCTCATTTAAGCTGATGACCATTTACCTTCAATTGCACACAAAATTCTACAAGTTCTCTCAGAGTGAAAATTCATTCTTATTCAATGAGTAGCCTCTATTTATTCAGCTGATAATTTATATTCTAAAACAAATTTTTGAAATCCTGTATCTTCCTCTTATAAGTAAAATAGAATTAAAGGTTAAAAACTATAAAATTAAGTGTGTGAAAGAAAGCCATATGTATTGATGTCATCTAATATATAAAATAAATATGAGTATTTTCTTGTCTTATTGAAAGAAACCCTCTACATGCTTACACCTCCCCCACTTTATGATCTTGATGTCAGAATTTACTGTTTTTGGACAATGAGGGGCGGAGCAAGATGGCAGAGGAGTAGCAGACCTGGATTTTGTCTGGTCTCAGGAATTCAGCTGGATAGGGATCAAACCATTCTGAACACCTACAAACTCAACAAGATATCGAAGAAAAGAATAGCAACAACTCTCTGAACAGAAAAGCAACCACTTACTGGAAGGTAGGACGTGCAGAGAAGTGAATCCCAGGCGATATTCGGGAGGATAGATGGCGGGGGAGGGGCCTCCGTCAGCCAACACCGGCAAGTGATAGAGCCGGGGAGCGCAAAATCGGAACTTTGAGAAATCGGCTCCGCTGAGGGACATCACTCCAGTGGCTAAGCGGCGGGGGGGTGGGGGAGGGGGGGTGGAAACCTCGTGGGACAGTGTGGTCTCAGGACCCTCGGGGTCACAGAAAAACTGGGGGTGCCTGAGTGCGGCAGAGCTGCCAGGTATCAGAGTGGGGAAGCCGGCTGCAGAGACGGAGCCGAGGCGCAGGCTCTCAGCTCGGGGTTGCCGTAAACCGTGATCTGCGGCACAGTGGGGCCACTGCTCCTCCAGCAGGGACCCAACAAGCGGCAGATCCGGGGAGACTCCCCTTCCTCCCCCGGGAGGAGTGGCACAGGAGTGCACTGCAGGGATCTGCTGGGTTTGGAGACTCCACACGGAGTCGGGTGCCAGAGATAGAAACACTTGGTCACAGGCCGGGTGAGCACGGAGTGCAGCCGGAGACCGGGGAGACGGGAGTGACTGACTGCTTTTCTCTGGGGGCTCACTGAGGAGTGGGGCCCCGAGTTCTTGGCTCCTCTGGGGCGGAGATTAGGAGGCCACCATTTTCACTCTTGTCCTCCAAAGCTCTACAGAAAGCTTGCAGGGAACAAAAGCTACAAAGAGCAAAACCAAGCAGATTACTAAGCCCGACCCAACAAGGGCGGGGCAATTCTGCCTCTGGCAAAGACATTTGGGAACCACTGGCAACAGGCCCCTCCCGCAGAAGATCAGCAAGAACAGCCAGCCAAGACCAAGTTTACCCATCAATGACAACGGCAGAACTCCAGCGCTAGGGGAATAATGCACATAGAATCCATGGCTTTTTTACCATGATTCTTTAGTCTTTCAAAGTTAATTTTTTTTTAACTTTTTTTTTTTTTGAATTTTTCTTTTTCCCTTTTTCAACCAACATCTTATCAATTCCTTTTTTAAAAAACATTTTTATTTTTCATTTTTAGAGTCATATTCTATCCCTTCATAGTAGTTACCCTTATTTTTGGCATATATATATATATAAGTTGTTCTCTCTTTAAAATTTTGAGATAGTTTCTTCTAACAGATCAAAATATACCCTAAATCTCTAGTGTATGGCTTTTTTCTACTCTCCTGCCTGATCACATTCTCTCCCCATTTTTTTTCTTTTTTTCTTTTTAAATCCTCTTCTTTCTTTTTTCAAACAACTTCTTATCAATTCCTTTTATAAATTTTTTTATAATTTTCATCTTTACAGTCATATTCCATCCCTTCATCATAACAACCCTTATTTTTGTACATATATAAGTTTTTCGTTCTTTAAATTTTTGGGAGGCACTTTCTTCTAACAGACCAAGATACACCCAAAGTCTAGTGTGTGGCAGTGATCTATGAACCAGCCTGATCATATTTGATCATATTCTGTTTTTTTTTTTCGTTTTGTTCTGTTTTTGTTTGTTCTCATCTTTTTCTTTTTTTTTTCTTTTTCTTTTCTCTTTCTTTCCCTTTCTTTTCCCCCAGCTTCAGGTCTTTTCTGATTTGTTTAGAATATATTTTCTGGGGATGTTGTTACCGTGTTAGCATTTTGTTCTCTCATTCATCTATTCTCCTCTGGACAAAATTATAAGATGGAAAAAATCACCTCAACAAAAAGAACAAGAGGTAGTACTGACTGCCAGGGACCTACTCAATGTGGACATTAGTATGATGTCAGATCTAGAGTTCAGAATCATGACTTTAAGGATACTAGCTGGGCTTGATAAAAGCATGGAAGTTTTTAGAGAAACCCTTTCTGGAGAAATAAAAGAACTAAAATCTAACCAAGTCGAAATCAAAAAGGCTATTAATGAGGTGCAATCAAATATGGGGGCACTAACTGCTAGGATAAATGAGGCAGAAGAAAGAATCAGTGAGATAGAAGACCAAATGATGGAAAATAAAAAAGCTGAGAAAAAGGGAGATAAACAACTACTGGATCATGAGGGCAGAATTCGAGAGATAAGCGATACCATAAGACGAAACAACATTAGAATAATTGGGATCCCAGAAGAAGAAGAAAGACAGAGAGGGGCAGAAGGTATATTGGAGCAAATTATAGCAGAGAACTTCCCTAATTTGGGGAAGGAAACAGGCATCAAAATCCAGGAGGCACAGAGAACCACCCTCAAAATCAATAAAAATAGGTCAACACCCCAACATCTAATAGTAAAACTTACAAGTCTCAGAGACAAAGAGAAAATCCTGAAAGCAGCTCGGGAGAAGAGATATGTAAC
This sequence comes from Phoca vitulina, assembly GCF_004348235.1. NCBI lineage: Eukaryota > Metazoa > Chordata > Mammalia > Carnivora > Phocidae > Phoca > Phoca vitulina. The sequence goes on from NW_022589914.1 coordinate 18,863, forward strand.
CTACAATGGTAGAAACATTAGATTGGCAACAGACCTATCCACAGAGACCTGGCAGGCCAGAAAGGACTGGCATGATATATTCAGAGCACTAAACGAGAAAAATATGCAGCCAAGAATATGGTATCCAGCTAGGCTGTCATTGAAAATAGAAGGAGAGATAAAAAGCTTCCAGGACAAACAAAAACTAAAGGAATTTGCAAACATGAAACCAGCCCTACAAGAAATCTTGAAAGGGGTCCTCTAAGCAAAGAGCGAGCCTAAAAGCAACATAGACCAGAAAGGAACACAGACAATATACAGTAACGGTCACCTTACAGGAAATACAATGGCACTAAATTCGTATCTTTCAACAGTTTCGTGAATGTAAATGGGCTAAATGCCCCAATCAGAAGACACAGGCTATCAGATTGGATTAAAAAACAAGAGGGGGTATGTGTACCCCGATGTTTATAGCAGCAATGTCCACAATAGCCAAACTGTGGAAAGAGCCAAGATGTCCATCGACAGATGAATGGATAAAGAAGATGTGGTATAGATATACAATGGAATATTATGCAGCCATCAAAAGGAATGAGATCTTGCCATTTGCAACGATGTGGATGGAACTGGAGGGTATTATGCTGAGCGAAATAAGTCAAACAGAGAAAGACATGTATCATATGACCTCACTGATAAGAGGAATTCTTAATCTCAGGAAACAAACTGAGGGTTGCTGGAGTGGGGGGTGGGGTGGGAGGGATGGGGTGACTGGGAGATAGACACTGGGGAGAGTATGTGCTCTGGTAAGTGCTATGAATTGTGCAAGACTGTGGAATCTCAGATCTGTACCTCTGAAACAAATAATGCAATATATGTTAAGAAAAAAAAAGATAGCAGGAGGGGAAGAATGAAGGGGGGAAATCGGAGGGGGAGACGAACCATGAGAGACGATGGACTCTGAAAAACAAACTGAGGGTTCTAGAGGGGAGGGGATGGGAGGATGGGTTAGCCTGGTGATGGGTATTAAAGAGGGCACATTCTGCATGGAGCACTGGGTGTTATACACACACAAGGAATCATGGAACACTACATCAAAAACTAATGATGTAATGTATGGTGATTAACATAACAATAAAAAAATTAAAAAAAAAGACCCATCGATATACTGTCTGTAAGAGACTCATTTTAGACCCAAAGACACCCCCAGATTGAAAGTGAGGTGGTGGAAAACCATTTACCATGCTAATGGACACCAAAAGAAAGCTGGGGTGACAATCCTTATATCAGAAAAATTAGATTTTAAACCAAAGACTGTAATAAGAGATGAGGAAGGACACTATATCCCACTTAAAGGGTCTATCCAACAAGAAGATCTAACAATTGTAAATATCTATGCCCCTAAATAAGGAGCAGCCAATTATATAAGGCAGTTAATAACAAAAACAAAGAAACACATTGACAGCAGTACAATAATAGTGGGGGACTTTAACAGCCCCCTCACTGCAACGGACAGATCATCTAAGCAAAAGATCAACAAGGAAATAAAGACTTTAA
>NW_022589914.1:20795-35392 GCF_004348235.1 Phoca vitulina
TCCAGAATCGATCACATCCTAGGTCATAAATCAGGTCTCAACCGGTATCAAAAGATTGGGATCATTCCCTGCCTGTTTTCAGACCACAATGCTTTGAAACTAGAACTCTATCACAAAAGGAAAGTCGGAAAGAACTCAAATACATGGAGGCTAAAGAGCATCCTACTGAAGAATGAATGGGTCAACCAGGAAATTAAAGAAGAATTAAAAAAAATTCATGGAAACCAATGGAAATGAAAACACAACTGTTCAAAATCTTTGGGATGCAACAAAGGCAGTCCTAAGAGGAAAGTATATAGCAATACAAGCCTTTCTCAAGAAACAAGAAAGGTCTCAAGTACACAACCTAGCGCTACACCTAAAGTGGCTGGAGAAAGAACAGCAAATAAAGCCTAAACCCAGCAGGAGAAGAGAAATAATAAAGATCAGAGCAGTAATCAATGAAATAGAAATTAAAAGAACAGCAGAACAGATCAACGAAAGTAGGAGCTGGTTCTTTGAAAGAATTAACAAGATTGATAAACCCCTGGCCAGACTTATCAAGAAGAAAAATGACCCAAATCAACAAAATCATGGATGAAAGAGGAGAGATCACAACCAATACCAAAGAAATACAAACAATTATAAGAACATATGAGCAACTCTATGCCAGCAAATTAGATAACCTGGAAGAAATGGGTGCATTCCTAGAGATGTATCAACTACCAAAACTGAACCAGGAAGAAATAGAAAACCTGAACAGACCTATAACCACTAAGGAAATGGAAGCAGTCATCAAAAATCTCCCAACAAACAGGGCCAGATGCCTTCCCAGGGGAATTCTACCAAACATTTCAAGAAGAATTAATACCTATTCTTCTGAAACTGTTCCAAAAATAGAAATGGAAGGAAAACTTCCAAACTCGTTTTTGAGGCCACCATTATCTTGATCCCCAAACTCGACAAAGACCCCATCAAAAAGGAGAATTACAGACCAATATCCCTGATGAACATGGATGCAAAAATTCTCACCAAAATACTAACCAATAGGATCCAACAGTACATTAAAAGGATTATTCACCACGACCAAGTGGGATTTATCCCTGGGCTGCAAGGTTGGTTCAACATCCGCAAATCAATCAACGTGTATTGATCAATCAATCAATACATTAACAAAAGAAAGAACAAGAACCATATGATTCTCTCAATAGATGCAGAAAAAGCATTTGACAAAGTACAGCATCCTTGATCAAAACTCTTCAGAGTATAGGGATCGAGGGTACGTACCTCAATATCATAAAAGCCGTCTATGAAAAACCCACAGCGAATATCATTCTCAGTGGGGAAACCTGAGAGTTTTCCCCCTAAGGTCAGGAACGCAGCAGGGATGTCCACTATCACCACTGCTATTCAACATAGTATTTGAAGTCCTAGCCACAGCAATCAGACAACAAAAAGAAATCAAAGGCATCCAAATCGGCAAAGAAGAAGTCAAACTCTCACTCTTTGCAGATGATATGATACTTTATGTGAAAAACCCAAAAGACTCCATCCCAAAACTGCTAGAACTCATACAGGAATTCAGTAAAGTGGCAGGATATAAAGTCAATGCACAGAAATCAGTGGCATTCCTATACACCAAAAACAAGACAGAAGAAAGAGAAATGAAGGAGTCAATCCCATTTACAATTACACCCAAAACCATAAGATACCTAGGAATAAATCTAACCAAAGAGGCAAAGGATCTGTACTCAGAAAACTATAAAATACTCATGAAAGAAATGGAGGAAGACACAAAGAAATGGAAAAACGTTCCATGCTCATGGATTGGAGGAACAAATATTGTGAAGATGTCAATGCTACCTAGAGCAATCTACACATTCAATGCAATCCCCATCAAAATACCATCCACTTTTTTCAAAGAAATGGAACAAATAATCCTAAAATTTGTGTGGAACCAGAAAAGACCCCGAATAGCCAGAGGAATTTGAAAAAGCAAAGCTGGCAGCATCACAATTCCGGACTTCCAGCTCTATTACAAAGCTGTCATCATCAAGACAGTATGGTACTGGCACAAAAACAGACACATAGATCAATGGAACAGAATAGAGAGCCCAGAAATGGACCCTCAACTATATGGTCAACTAATCTTTGACAAAGCAGGAAAGAATGTCCCATGGAAAAAAGATAGTCTCTTCAACAAATGATGTTGGAAAAATTGGACAGCCACATGCAGAAGAATGAAACTGGACCATTTCCTTACACCATACACAAAAATAGACTCAAAATGGATGAAAGACCTAAATGTGAGACAGGAGTTCATCAAAATCCTAGAGGAGAACAGAGGCAGCAACCTCTTCTACCTCACCACAACAACTTCTTCCTAGAAATATCACCAAAGGCAAGGGAAGCAATGGCAAAAACGAACTATTGGGACTTCATCAAGATAAAAAGCTTTGCGCAGCAAAGGAAACAGTGAACAAAACCAAAAGACAACTGACAGAATGGGAGAAGATATTTGCAAATGACATATTAGATAAAGGGCTAGTATCCCAAATCTATAAAGAACTTATCAAACTCAACACCCAGAGAACAAATAATCCAGTCAAGAAATAGGCAGAAGACATGAACAGACATTTTTCCAAAGAAGACATCCAAATGGCCAATAGACACATGAAAAAGTGCTCAACATCGCTCGACATCAGGGAAATCCAAATCAAAACCTCAATGAGATACCACCACACACCAGTCAGAATGGTTAAAATTAACAAGTCAGGAAATGACACATGTTGGCAAGAATGCGGAGAAAGGGGAACCCTCTTACACTGTTGGTGGGAATGCAAGCTGTTGCAGCCACTCTGGAAAACAGTATGGAGGTTCCTCAAAAAGTTGAAAATAGAGCTACCCTATGACCCAGCAATTGCACTACTGGGTATTTATCCTAAAGATACAAATGTAGGTATCCAAAGGGGTACGTGCACCCCGATGTTTATAGCAGCAATGTCCACAATAGCCAAACTGTGGAAAGAGCCAAGATGTCCATCGACAGATGAATGGATAAAGAAGAGGTGGTATATATATACAATGGAATATTATGCAGCCATCAAAAGGAATGAGATCTTGCCATTTGCAACGACATGGATGGAACTAGGGGGTGTTATGCTGAGCGAAATAAGTCAATCAGAGAAAGACATGTATCATATGACCTCACTGATACGAGGAATTCTTAATCTCAGGAAACAAACTGAGGGTTGCTGGAGTGGTGGGGGGTGGGAGCGATGGGGTGGCTGGGTGATAGACATAGGGGAGGGTATGTGCTGTGGTGAGCACTGTGAATTGTGTAAGACTGTTGAATCACAGACCTGTACCTCTCAAACAAATAATGCAATATATGTTAAGAAAAAAAGAGAAAAAGAAGATGATAGTAGGAGGGGAAGAATGAAGGGGGGGAAATTGGAGGGGGAGATGAACCATGAGAGACTATGGACTCTGAGAAATAAACTGAGGGTTCTAGAGGGGAGGGGGGTGGGAGGATGGGTTAGCCTGGTGATGGGTATTGAGGAGGGCACGTTCTGCATGGAGCACTGGCTGTTATGCACAAAGAATGAATCATGGAACACTATATCTAAAACTAATGATGTAATGTATGGTGATAACATAATAAAAAAAGTAAAAAAAAAAAAGGAATTTACTGTTTTTCCTATTTTGTATTCATTAACCAATTTTTGTGGTCATAGTTAATCTTAATGCTTTCATCTTTTAACTTCTATAATGGATTAAACGTGATTTACTTAACATTTTTACAGTATTGCATTATTCTGTATTTGTCTATATATTTACCTTTCCCAGTGAGACTTATACTTTCATGTTTCTCTTTATTTTTTTATTTTTTTAAAGATTTTATTTATTTGACAGAGAGAGACACAGCGAGAGAGGGAACACAAGCAGGGGGAGTGGGAGAGGGTGAAGCAGGCTTCCTGCATAGCAGGGAGCCCGATGTGGGGCTCAATCCCAGGACCCTGTGATCATGACCTGAGCTGAAGGCAGATGCTTAACAACTGAGTCACCCAGGCACCCCTCATGTTTCGCTTTAATATACTTTCATTTCAACTTAAAAAATTCACTTTGACCTTTCTTGTAAGGCAGATCTAATTATAATAAAACTCCCTCAGTTTCTGTTTTTCTGGGAAAGACTTTATCTCTCCCTCATTTTGTTTTTATTTATTTATTTATTTATTTTTTAGAGAGAGTGCATGCAAGCAGGGGGAGGGGTAGAGGAAGAGGGAGTGAGAGAGAGTCTTATGCAGGCTCCATGCTCAGCCTGGAGCCTGACATGGGGCTTGATCCCATGACCCTGAGGTCATGACCTGAGTCAAAATCAAGAGTTGGACACCTAACCAACTGAGCGACCCAGGCATCACTCTTCCTCATTTTTAAAAGATAGTTTTTCCAGGTTTAGTATTCTTGGTTGGCAGGGCTTTTGTTTGTTTGTTTGTTTACTTTTAGCACTTTGGATATATTATCCCACTTTTTTCCTGGGCTGTAGGGCTTCTGATGCAAAATTCACTGATAGTCTTATGGGGGTTCCCTTGTATATAATGAGTCACTTTTCCTGATTTCAAAATTTTCCCTTTTTCCTTGACTATTGAAAATTTAATTTTATTGTGTATCATTGTAGATTTCTTTAGTTGTAACATCTTGGGGTCTTTTAGGCTTCATGAATTTGAGTGTCCATTTCTCTTTTCAGATTTGGGAAGTTTTTGCTTTTATTTCTTTAAGCAAGATTGTACCCCTTTCTCTTTCTCTATGCCATCTCAGACTCCCATAATATGCATATTGATTGTTTTGATAGTATCCTATCACTCCCATAGGTTCTTACACCCTTTTTTATATTTTTTATTTTTTGTTCCTCTGACTGTAATTTCAAATTATTTGTCTTTAACCTCACTCATTCATTCTTTTGCTTTATCAAGTGTGTGGTTGAAGCTCTATATTGAAATTTTCAGTTTAGTTATTGTATTCTTTAGCTGCATAATTTCTGTTTGCCTCTTCTTTATGGTTTCTATCTCTTTGTTGAACTTCTCATTTTACTCATGTATAGTTTCCTTGATTTTATTTCACTGTATATCTGTGTTTATGTGTAGCTCACTGATCTTTAAGGCAATTATTTTGAATTCTTTTCAGTTAGTTCACAGATCTCCATTTCTTTAGATTTGATTATTAGAGCTTTATTTTGTTCCTTTAGTAGTTTCAGGGCTCCCTGAGTTTTCATGATTGTTGTAGCCTTGCTTTGATAACTATACATTTGAAAAAGTCATTTTTCTTTCCAGTCTGTACCTACTGGCTTTGGCAGGGCAAAACCCTCACCACTTAGTGCATCAGGAATTCTTACTAGGCCAGCTGGTAGAGTACATGGATGGGTCTGATACTGGTGTCTGCAGGGTAAGCAGGCCTGGCATTAGAGTCTGCAAATGGGTGGGCATGTTGCTAGGCTTCACAGGAGGGTCTGATGTCGGGGTCTGTGGGTGGGCCAGGTGCTAAGGTCCATGAATGGGACTGGTGCTGTTATCTTGGGGGTAGGCCTGGAGCTTGGGTCTTTGGTGAAGTTGAATGCTTGCTTTGCTCTCTTTTCCCCCTAAGAGAACTCCCAGGCCAAGGGGATCTCTCTTGGCACTGTACTATGCACCTTTGAAGGAGAGATAATACAGGTAAAATGAAACTGTCCTTCTCAGTGTCTCTTCAGTGCACCTCTTCTCATTTCTGTGCTCCTGTTTGCCAGATTTTCTCACCTGGATTCCAGTGCTCTTATGAAAGTATTTTTGTTTACGTCTGGTTGTCAAATGGTCTTTCTTTGGAAGCATGAAGGCTGGAACCTCTATCCTTCTATCTTGCTGATATCACTATTTTGTGCTGTATTTAAGTTGCCAGATCATATTTAACATTTGCATGCTATTCTTTTCCCCTAATCTCCATATTTTAGTCTCAATTTTATTGTTGAATATAATTATTGTGCATCATTCCTTTTAGCAAAGTTTCTCCAATAATTTCTTCATTGAATAGAGATTGTTCTATAATAGATTTACAAGAAAGGACAACTGGTGAAATAGTCCCTTGGTTCCTTAATGTTCAGAAGGCCATTGCCTATATACTTAAAGAAAAGCTTAGCTGAAAATAAAATGTTCATCTTACATTTTCTTTTTTTGAGTAACTTGTAGGTATTTCTCACTATTTCTTGGTGTTGATGTTGCAGTGAGAAATTTGATGTCATTCTAATTTTCTATCATTTATGCATGTCTTGATTTGTTTGATAAATGTCCAAGTAATCTTTCTGTTTGATTTCTTATAATTTTACTGGGGAACATCTTGGTGTTAGCCTGGATGTTTTCCCAGGTACATAGTGTACCATTTCAGGATATATGTTCTTCATTCAGTGCCTTATTATTATTATTATTTAATGCACAGATAATTTTCTTAATGAAAATTTCAAATATTTCTTTATTCCATGATTTTTATTTTTAATTTTAAGGATTTAAATATATGTGGGATCTCCTTTTCTTCTCTTTTATATCTATCTGCTTCCCTTGAAACCTTTCTTCTCTTTTTCAATGTTTTATTTTATTCACATTTCTCTTTTTTATATTCTGTCGATTAATGATTTTTTTCTGTGGTGTCTATTTTCTGTTATGGTCTTTATAATTTTGTCTTTATTTCTAAATTTTTTTTTCAGTTTCTTTCTTGAATTCTGCATATTTTATGGTTCTCTCTTCTATGAGTCCTCTATTTCTGTTTTGTGTTCTTTCACAACTGCTATTGCTTCCTGAAAGATTTTTTTTTTAAGTTTATTTGGGAATATTATATTAAAATTTTCATCTGCTTCAAAACAAAATTTTTGATGAGTTTTCAGCAGTTGTTATAAAATTTAGTTACTTATTTTCATCCTCTGCTTGTATGGAACCAGACCAAATTTTATTTTATGTTATGCATTTTGAATCGGGTAGATTTTCCTGATCTGGTGATGAGAGGTTATTTTAGGATGGATTTGAATTGGAAAGGGGCTTTATTCAAGGCTTCTCTCCTCTGTAGCTAGAGTCAGGTATTGAAAATACAGACTCTTGCTCTGGATCGCTGGCCCTCAGAGCCTGATACGATTTAGCAAGGCTCCTTCCTGCCTTTATTATTTGTTTTTCCCTGATCTCCTCATAGCCTTTAACTGACAAAGTGAGTGACTTATGTAAGTTGTTTGGCAACATTCATCAAGATTTCTCTTTACTGCTTTTATGACCTCAGCAATACTCTCCTGTTTATTTGGGGAGCTGCTCTAGAAGTTTCTGTTTACTGTAAGGCCCTCTCCTTCTGAAAGTAGTTATTTGTGGGAAACTTCTGAGACCTTTCTGGCCCAACACTGCACCACTTCCTATTTTACCCTGGAGTCCCTTTCCTCCTCCTCTAGTTCTGTCCTGGTTGGTTGTGTTAAGTAGTACTTACCCAGAATCTAGAGTTTATTGATATTCTGTTTCCTAGTTTAAGGAAGATGGCCATCCGCCAACCAGGAAATGGGTCCTCACTAGACTTTGGATCTGCCAACACCTTGGTCTTGTACTTTCCAGCCTTCAGAACTGTGAGAAATAAATATTTGCTATTTAAACTATCTGATCCAGTATTCTCTTATATCAGCCCAAAATGATTAAGACAGGGTTTAACAGCTAGTAGTGAGTCGAACAATCTATTTACAGCCTTACTATACTTGACGTTTGATTTGGTATGTTGACCTTTAGTTCTTGAAATTTTTATTAAAAAATAAAAAAGTTGAGTTAACATTGCCCTATTGTGTCAAATGACTAAGGACACTGATAAAAATATTCTCAAAATAAAAATATGTAATGTTGTAATTTTAGAGACATGTGTAGACATTAGAGTCAGACGGAACACCTGGGCTTCAATCCCAGCTCCATCATTTACTGCATGACCTTGGACAAATTAATTAACCTATCTGAGTTCAGTTTCCTCATTTGTAAAATGAGGATAATAATGCCTATCTCCTGTGTTATTAAGATTAATGAGATAACTGATATCACAGTGCATAGTAGCTCTTTTGGGCTTTGTGATTTAATAAGTGAGAGATCCTGCTTGACTTTCTTGGCAGATTTTAACCATGGTGATGTAGGCACCATGAACACTGGATGTATTATTTTACATGTTTATTGAATGCCTTTTAGATGTTAAGGTACCACTGTAAATGCTGATGATACAGCAGTGAATCAAAATATATGAAAATGTCTGCATTCTTAGAGCTTACACTTGTAGGACTGTATTTATTTCTTGTGAAACATCCTCAAGTAAAAATACATATTTATTGACCCACATAATTAAAAATACAAAATTCAGACATAACTGGATCTATGTCTTCAAATTATATTACTATGTTTCTCATTCTTCATATTTTAGTTTTACTCTCTACTAAATCTCTCTACTGACATCATTTCTAGGCTAGCTCTCCCCACATGATTAAACAGATTACTGCCGGCAGCTTTAACCTTTAGGGTTCTTATACTTAGTGACCTCAGAGGAGCCTTGTAGATGGCCTCTGATGGGCCCTATGCAGGACATGTGCCTTCTGTGAACCATTTTCGGAGAAATGGAATACTTTGAATGGTTTGTTCTGGCTGTGGTCCCCTTCCTGCACTTGGGGTACAAAAGGAAACATAGGAGTTGGGGGCGTGTTTTCCCTTTAACCTCATGAAATTAATTTCCAGTAGGAAACAAGGTTACTTTTGGAGAAACCTTGAGATAGACTGTCAAATGGTTACAGTTTAGTTTAAGTGCTAAACTATGTGTATCAAAGTTAGAGTAGGTTGATAGAGTAATTTATATTAGGACTCTGAAACTCTTGATGCTAATTCTTTGGCAGTTGTTAGTGGAGTTCTAGTTATACCTTTCTTCTAAAATACCAAGGCTATTTTTTTTTAACTCAAGATTGAAGGTAGTCAAACTGATATTAATTTTATGAAGAAAGGAAGATGAATGAATGATACTCTTGGATTAATTTATGAGTGTAATTGCTCTTTGTTGGGACCATTATTTTCATGAATTGACATGGTTTTCATACATGTTTGTTGAATGTGCTTTTTACATGTGTGGTTTATTGGAAGATATTTGAACCTGGATATCCATAGTTAATTTCTGGTTAAATAACTAAAATTGTATGACTTTAAGTAAGTCAACTTCTCTGGGTCTTTATCATCTGCAAGATGGAAAGACTGTACTGGACTACAGATTAATTTATTTACCACATGTGTTGGCTACCTATTATCAATCTGGACCTGTATGTGTTGGGCATAAAGCAATAAAAAACCCCAAAAGTGTTCCCAGCTTATGGGAAATAATATTATTGTGGAGATATATTAAGAAATAAACTAGTAGATATAAATTATAATATTGAGTGGTAATATGTACTCTAAATAAGAGGAACGTAAAGTCCAAGATGGCAAGAGCTATTGGAGAAGGTCATCAAGAGGGCATGTTGGCTGGTTGACCTGCAAACCAGACCCAGACAATTGGAGGCTCTTTTCTTCCTCTCCTATCCTTGGAATGTATGTTCTGCCCACTGTTCCTAAACTGGTTGCTACTCTGAGGATGCAGGCTTGAGAAAGTAATGTGTTGAGACCATCTGGACAGTAGATGTGACTAAGCCTTATTAAAACCTCTATATAAACTCTTAAGATTCTGTTACGTGGGTGCAGAGATTTACTCATTTTGTGGCTACTCAGGACAAGCTTTATATGTAAGTTCCCTTGCTTATTAAAACTGCCACTGGCCAATCTGGATTGGTCTGCCTTTTTCTTTGGTTTCTCCTTGCCATCTGTGTATGGGGGCCAGTGCTGAATTTCACCCGGGAACTCCTGACATTGCAAACCAACAAGGGCCTTGTCTATCTTCTCTATTTCTGTATCCCAAGTACCTAGAACAGTGCCAGGGCATATGAATGCTCAATAAATATTTGTTGACTAAATGAATGCATACGCAAATCAAATTATTTGCAAGTCATCTATTGCTATTATCAAAGATGTTTATTGAAGAGATTCAGAGACTTTAGAACAACAAAATCAGTAAAAACCCTCACTAAGTTTAAAAACAAGGAAACCCGTTATGATGGTTAAATTTTATGCATCTAGGCTATGTGTTCAGTTGTTTCGTCGAACACTAGTTGGATGTTGATGCAAAGTATTTTGTAAATGTAATTAGCACCTACGATCAGTTGACTTTAAATAAAGGAGATTACTTTTGAAAATATGGGTGGGCCTCATCCAATCAGTTGAAGTCCTTGAGAATGAAAACTGAGATTTCCTAACAAAGAACCAATTGTGCCTTCTTTGGACAGTAACACAGAAATATTGTCTGAATTTCCAGCTAGCCAGCCTGCCCTACAAATCTGGGACTCAAGATGCTAACATCAACTCTTGTCTGAGTTACCAGCCAGCTGATCTGTTACAAGATTTGCCAGCCCACACAATCTTGTGAGAAAATCTTTCTTAAAATCTCTCTATCTGTCTGTCTCTGTCTCTGTGTGCATTGTAGTGGTTCTGCTTTTCTGGAGAACTCTGATAAAATTGTTTTAACAACACTTTAACTTCCTGTAATTAAATGCATTGCTAGTACATAGAGGTTTTAAAAATTTTTTTTATTTCATTTTCTTTAAATTCTGAGACTTGCAACACACTTGGGGTTAATTTCCTCTGCTAATTTGAAGGTAGTTGAAACAAATTGAAATTTTAACCTAAGATGTAATGTGGTTAACCTTGAGGCTAGTTGTACCTTGGCTATCTTCACACAATTTTTCTCTCTCCCTTTATTAATTTTCTTGATCTATATCAATGTTACCAGTTTGTTACAACAGAGGCAGAAGGGATTCTTTGATCCAAATATAAATGAGCTTTGGAGCATGGGAGAAGGTAGATCTATGGAGGTGGAGGAGTCATGCTTTGCTAGAACCTTTTTGGGTTCTTCCTGTGTTTAACACTCAGATAGATGCCAGAAAGTAATCATCAAAATGACAAAACTTTTAGATGGATGTGGGAGAAAATTGGAAGATAACAAAGTCCTAAAATTATTCTTTCAACACAGCTTTCTTAGGTGAAACAGGGAATCCAAAAAACAGTAAGATTTTCTGAAAGAGAAATAAATTTAAAACTTCTGACTCTAGAAATTGCAGGGGACTTTGAAAATTTATCTAGTGTCTTTCTTTACCTCTAGGCAGGTTGTATGTTTTAAGCCACATTTTAAACCCAGTTTACAGGGAATGAGAGTCACAATTCTCCTTACCTACCCATTTTAGTATTAAGTAATTACTACTATCAAAATTTTTTCTTCTTATCTAACATAATTTTTCTCTTGTTCTGGTCCAAATCAAAGTTAGAGAGAAGCTGATGATTATTCGCTGTGTGAGAGCCCTTCATGTATTTATAGATTGTTATTAAATTGTCTCAAATCAACCTTTAATCCATTCTCTTGACCTCCTTTAATAGATCTTTTTCCAAACCCTTCAATCACCATTTGTAGTTTCTGTTAGACCAGCTTTCTTCTCCCGCCCCCCCCCCCTTTTTCTGCTTACTTATAGATCACAGAGCCAGGGAAGATATTTTTGGAAGAGTAGGAGTTTGATGAAAGGATTTATGTATATGTGCAGCTTTCTTTATACAATAGATATTTAAAAACATATTTTTGCAAATTAAATGATATTTTAATACTCCTAGCAAGTTTACCTTTTTAAGGTTACAGTGACTCTTTTTGAAAATGAATACTTTTGTTAGGTAAATGTATAAAGAGGGATGATTTCTTAAATTCAGATTTTTATGTTTACATAGAGCTTTCTTAAAGTAGAGGTCATGTCTATTATTATTACATCCTTGTCTTTTTATTCCACAGTAATTCTGCAACCAATTTCTGCTTGTGAATTATTATGTTTCAGATCTGCTTTTGAGTGCTACATTTGCATAATTAGTTCAACATTTATTTGGCACCTATGTTGAAGATATTTGTAAAAATATAAAAAATAAATCATACTCTGTTCTTAAAGAGATTGCAATCTAGAGGGAGCGATAGAATGCATGCAAATAATTAAAATATAAATTTGGAAGAATGTAAGTATTATAAATTGGGACCTCTAAAAAGGGAAAAATTATCTGGAAACAAAGAAAAAAAATTTTTAAAGATTTTATTTATTTATCTGATAGCACAAGCAGGGAGAGCAGAGGGAGAGGGAGAAACATGCTCCCCGCTGAGCAGGAAGCCTGATGAGGGGCTTGATCCCAGGACCCCGGGATCATGACCTGAGCTGAAGGCATACACTTAACTGATTGAGCCACCCACATGCCCCAAAACAAGGAAAATTTTTGAAAGAGTTTGCATTTGAGGAGGAGTCTTGAAGATGGTGTTATCTTTGGTGTAGGTAGAAATCAGGAAGGATAACTACCAGCAGAAAGAATCCCTGGGAAGTGCAGTGGGAATGGGGAATAATCAATGAAGAATGAATTGAAAGAAAGAAGAGAAGGCTAGAAAGCTAATTCAGGGATAGAGTGATTATTGCCTTGATGCTGTATTTAGGAATGTGGATGCAAAGGTAAAAGTTTCCTTATTTTTTTTTTAATTTACACTTGATATAGTTGACATACAATGTTATATTTGTTGTGATCTCTCCTCTTTCATTCATGATTTTATTTATTTGGGTCATTTCTCTTTCCTTTTAATAAGTCTGGCTAGGGGTTTACCACTTTTGTTAATTCTTTCAAAGAACCAGCTCCCAGTTTTGTTGATCTGTTCTGTTTTTTTGTTTTTTGTTTTTTTTAATTTCTGTATCATTGATTTCTGCTCTAATCTTTCTCCTCTCCTGCTGGATTTAGGCTTTATTTGCTGTTCTTTCTCCAGCTCCTTTGGTGTAAGGTTAGCTTGTGTATTTGGGACTTTTCTTGTTTCTTGAGAAAGGTCTGTATTGCTATATACTTCCCTCTTAGGACCACCTTTCCTGCATCCCAAAGGTTCTGAACCGTCATGTTTCTTTTCATTTGTTTCCATGTATTTTTTAAATTCTTCTTTAATTTCCTGGTTGACCCATTCATTCTTTAGTAAGATGCTCTTTAACCTTCATGTATTTGTGTTCCTTCCAAATTTTCTCTTGTGATTGCCTTCAAGTTTTAAAGCATTGTGGTCTGAAAATAAATTGGGTTTTTTTTTTTTGGCATTGAGTTGTATAAATTTATTTTTATATATTTTGTATATGAACCCCTTATTAGATATATCATTTGCAAATATCTTTTCCCATTTGGTAGGTTGTTTTTTTGTTTTTTTGTTTGTTTTGTTTTGTTTTCATTTTTTTGATGGTTTCCTTTCCTGTGCAAAAGCTTGTTATTTTGATGTAGTCCTAATAGTTTATTTTTGTTTTTGTTTTCCTTGTGCCTGAGGAGACATATGTAGAAAAAATGTTGCTAAGACCAATGTCAAAGAAATGACTGCCTATGTTCTCTTCTAGGTATTTTATGGTCTCAGGTCTCATGATTAGGTCTTTAGTCCATTTTGACTTTGTTTTTGTGTACGGCATAAGGAAGCTACCCAGTTTTCCCAGCACCATTTATTGAAGAGACTGTCTTCCTCATTGTATGATCTTGCCTCCTTTGTTGGAGATTAGTTGATGTCAGAGTTTTCATTAAAGAAGATTGTAGTTAACATTATTATTATTTTTTTGGTTACCCAGAATCTGATCACTCTTGCTATTCCCTATTATGAGGTATTAGTTGGAGGCTGAGGTCTGTTTTCCACTGTGGAAACCAAAGACAGACATTTCTTATCCCCACTTGAAGTTGGAGCCACATAACCTTGACTCAGCCAATTAGAAACTCCTATGCAATTCTTTAACTTGAGGGATTAACACAAAGACGTAGTGACATATAGTGACCTATCATGTTACCAGTGTATCTGGCTAGGGTGGTGGAGAGTGTTCAGTGGTCATAGCACCAGCAGGGTGTCCTCCTCCAACTCTTCTTGTAACATGACTTTCACTGTTTTTCCCACTTTGTCACCCTCTTGGATTCTTTTCAATTTCCTGAACTTGGCTCAATGGTCTTCCACCTGATTCTAAGGACTTCCTGATAGTCTGTGTATAATACTTTTTCTGCTTAAGTTAGACCAAGTCAGTTTTGGGGATTTACAATGACTGAAACAAATATTCATCAAGAATCTTTGCACAGAATAGAGTGGAGTGGGTAGAGACAAGATGCCAGAAGGGTAGTAGGTATCTGCCATCATCTAGGTAAGAAGTGATGTCACTTGAATGAGGACAGTGACAGTCAGACTGGAAATGAATGGCTGCATATAGTAGATATGATACTGGATTTGGATATGAGGTTGAACATCCTGCATTATCTGTCACTATTTCAGTACCAGGCTTGATTATCTCTGATCTCTCTGGTTAGGTGAGCATCTCATCTTTTTTTCTGCGGAACATGGACTTTCTTTCTGAAGCTCCTTTTTCAGATGAAAGGGGATTTTTCTTTCTTTTCTTTCTTTTCTTTCTTTCTTTCTTTTCTTTCTTTCTTTCTTTCTTTCTTTCTTTCTTTCTTTCTTTCTTT
>NW_022589914.1:35402-62064 GCF_004348235.1 Phoca vitulina
TTTCTTTCTTTCTTTCTTTCTTTCTTTCTTTCTTTCTTTCTTTCTTTCTTTCTTTCTAGATTTATTTATTTATTAGAGAGAGAGAATGAGCTGGAGGGGCAGAGGGAGAGAGAATCCCAAGCAGACTCCACACTGAGAGTGGAGCCCTTTGTGGGGCTCAATCCTACAATCCTGAGATCATGACCCGAGCCAAAATCAAGAGTCAGATGTTTAACCGACAAAGGTGCCCCAGGGATTTTTATTTTCAATCAAGGTTGATATATCAGGGCATTGCAGCTAATTGACATAAAGGAGAATGTAAAGTTGGGGAAAGAAAAATAAAGATAGTATAAGGTGAAGTGATTGATCAATCAGTAATATTATTAACTGAAATGGATACAGTGAGTTGGAACTAGTGGAGGGAAGATGAATGATTATTGGACATTATTTACCTAGTTTTGTTCCTGGTTCTAGTTCATTACAGGGTGCCAGCTGTCTATGTCTTCTTTTCTTTATTCATCCCTCCTCCCTCTCTCCCTTCTCTTTATAGAGTATTAATAAATTTCCATAGTAAAAAAATCAAGCAGTCCAGAGCATGTATAAATCAGATGTTGGGTGGGGTCTCCTGGACCATCAAGGGCTCAACAAAATGATTTAAAACTCCAACCCATGCAATCATTTCACAGCTTTCAATAAGATTTCTCTGGATGCCTGGAGTCTTTTTATTGTATTATTGTTAATATTGTCACCTTTGTGTCTAGATCCTTCTTTACATATGACTGTTCAATGTTGTATTCCCTAGAGGTTACATCAGCTTCTTCACTGTGGGCTTTTTCTTTCTTTCTTTTTTTAATATACTAACTTCACCCACATAGAGTATTTATGCTATTTCAGATTTTGGATGAGTTGTATGTCACCAGGAAGAATCTCTTTGAGTAATGCTGCAAACATCTCAAAATCTCATTTTAGAAATTCTTCTTTAAAATATTTCTTCTTGGCCACTTAACCACTTATGTTTGGTCACCCTCCCCCATCTTTCATTTTCCTGGGGTTCTTTCTTCTCATCCTTCATTCTCTCTTATCTGTTTTGCCACCTCCCCCTCGTCTGGAATATTACTCTCCTGGGTCATGCACAGTGTTATTGCCTCATTCTGTGAAACCTTGGTATAAAACAGCATCTGTCCTCTGGGTTTATTATTTATTTCAAGTGCTTATCAGATTTTTTTTCAAAAATAATTGTTTTCTCTGTAAAACAAATCCTATTGCTAGCTACTATTTTTTCTCTGTGTGTCACATACACTACAGAGAAATATTATCTATTCATATTAACATACGACAAAAACCAAGTCCACATATGTAACACATATATTATATATGTTTTTAAATGTAAATTAGATCATACCACACATATTTTGTAGCATAAATATCTCCTTAAATCAATATACATATGTTTTTCTCACATTATAAATATACCACAAAATTTTAACTACTTATACATCAGTAGACAAGGAGATTATTTAAAAGTTTTCATTATAATAAGCAATAATTTAGTGAATATTCTTGGACATATATCGTTTGCCTGTGTATATTTCTACTGGCTAGAAATGAAACTACTGCTCCGTAAAGACTCAGCATTCTGATTGATTGACATACTGCCCTTCAAAAAAGATGTACCATTTTACACTCTCACCAAAACTTTTTTTAAAAAGATTTTATTTATTTGAGAGAGAATGTGCACAAGCAGGGAGGAGGGGCAGAGGGAGAAGGAGAAGCAGACTCCCTGCTGAGCAGGGAGCCCAGACAGGGGGCTGGATCCCAGGACCCTGAGATCATGACCTTAGCTGAAATTAAGAGTCGGATGCTCAAATGACTGAGTCACCCAGGTGCCCCTTTTGCTTTTATTTTAACTTGTGTTTTCTTACATATTAGTGAGGCCGATCATCTTTTCAGATATTTGTTTGTATTTCTCTTTTTGTAAATTACATGTTCACATTTTTTAATTATTATTTTTATTTAGAGAGAGAGAGAGAGAGAGAGAGAGCATGAGCAAAGGAGGAGGGGCAGAGGGAGAGGGAGAGTCTTAAGCAGGCTCCATGCTCAGCGCAGAGCCATCGGGGAGCTGGATCCCATGACCCTGAGATCATGACCTGAGGCGAAATCAAGAGTCGGAGGCTTAAACAACTGAGCCACCAATGCACCCCTCACATCTCTTCTTTTCTTTTTTCTTTTCTTTCTTTCTTTTAAATATTTTATTTATTTATTTTTTCGACAGAGAGGGAGAGAGAGAGAGCACAAGCAGGAGTGTGGCAGAGGGAGAGGGAGAAGCAGACTCCCCACTGAGCAGGGAGCCTGATGTGGGGCTTGGTCCCAGGACCCTGGGATCATGACCTGAGCTGAAGGCAGATGCTTAACCAACTGAGTCACCCAGGTGCCCCACATCTTTCTTTTATTAATTGAAGTTCGGTTTTTAAAAATTAATTTATAGAACTCCTTCTTTATTATATAATGGTATAATGCATTTGAAAATATTTTCACATAGTGTCCTATATCCTATACTTTGGTGTCAAGTAGTCTTTAATCTTTTCCTTTTTGAATCAGTGTTTTTCATCTTGTTTAGGAGGGCATTCCTTTCTTTAAGATAGAAAATTTAAAAAATATATTTATTATAATACTTTTGCTCTTTGCATTTAACTTTTGAATCCAGGTAAAATTTACTTTTGCTTATATTATGACAGAGGAATCTAACATATTTTTTTCCCAAGTATGTGGCTGGATATATGCATACCACTTACTGAATGTTGATATATTCACCACTTGCTGCAGACTGAATGTTTGTGTTCTCCCAAATTCATAGGTTGAGTTCCTAACCCCCAGTATGCTGGTATTAGGGAGTGGGTCCTTTGGGAGGTGATTAGGTCATGAGGGCACAGCCCTCATGAATGGGATTAGTGCCCTTATAAAAGAGACCCTAAAGAGCTCCCTTGCTTGCTTCCTATATGAGGTTATAGTGAGAAGATGGTCATCTTTGAACCAGGAAGCAGGCCCTCACCAGATACTGAATCTGCTAGTCCCTCGATTTTGGACTTCTAACCCAGAACTATGAGAAATAAATTTCTGCATTTATAAGTGATCCCATTTACGATGTGGTATTACAGTGTCCCAAACAGACTAAGACACCACCCACTGATTTGAAATGTCTTTTAAAAATTTTTCTGAAATCCTTATTTTCTTTCATTGGTCTATATTTAATAATTTTGTGTGGATGCCACTTTATTTTAATTGCGGGATATGTTGGAGTAATATATTCTAAGGATCAAAAAATTATAATATTTTCATTCAATATACTAATTTTACATTTAATAGTAGTATTATTTATTTTTTTATGTAGACTAAAAAAATCAGTATAAAATAAAATAGTCTAAATGAAAATCCTGTAATATGTATTAGAAATAACCATATGAACTCATTTTTTTTTCTAATAACAAATTATATTTCCTACCTCTTTTCATGAAAGGGAGAAAAATGCTACCTCTAACAGTGAGCCTATGTAGTATTATGATTTTAGTCTCTAAATACAGTTCACCACAAATAACAAGGTTCCTTAGGACTATGGCAATTTCCAGATGTGAAACAGGTAATGTAAAGGTGAGCCAAAGAGAGCTTGTTGTGCCAGAAAACAAGGAGGCTTTCAAGGCCTGATTGAGTATTGTCAAAAATAGCAGAGGAACCAACGGCTCTTGACCAAAGCTGGGGGCAATCTTACCATTGAAAGAAAAATAGCTATAATAGATTGAAACATATGGATATACTCCATAATGATTTCTGAAAAGAGAAAAGAAAATAAAAGCCTCATTTGTTGTCAGGAGAGATGACTATTACACTAACTCCTTAACGTATTGTTAATTGAGAAGAAAGAATTAAGCATTTATTCTTCCATTCTGATTGGAAATGAATTTCAAGATAGCCAAATTGTCTCTGTTAAAAAGAGATTCTTTTTTTTGAATGGAAACTAATCAATATGGATTAAGTAATACAGTTAAAAATATTTCTTTTTGCAATTCATACTGAAATAATTTATTCAGGCAAAGCTTATCAGTGCATGCTGAACCATTAGGGAGAGGTGCTGAGGAGCTCAATATTTGCATTGTGACAGAGTACTACCCTATGGATTACTTTATGATTGCAAGCAATAAAAATCTAACTTGACAATGGGGCAATCAGGCTCTAACTGCTCAAGCCCAGTGATCAACCATAGCAACACTAGCAGTGGACAACCAAATGTTTTATATCTCTGAATGTGTTATAAGTAGAACCAGCATCGCCTATTAAAGATTTCTGCCCCAAAATTAAACCTATGCTAAAAAAGCCTGTACATCTAACTTTTATTTTTAAAGGAAATACAGGGCATGAAAAAGAAAAATTCTAAACAAGACCAAGAAAAAACAATCAAAATCCCTAGCATTGTTCCTAACCTAGGACAACTTACATAACTGTCCTAGTATGTTCAACAAGTCAATGTGTGTGTGTGTGTGTGTGTGTGTGTGTGTGTGTATGGCAGGAGTGTTAGAATGAGTCCTACCCTATATTAAAAGAGACAAAAGATACAACAACCATATGCCACATGTACATCCTGCTATGATCCTTATTTGAACAAATGATCAATAAAGGCCATTTTTAGGGCAACTGAAGAAATTTGAATATGAACTGAGTAATATTATTAATACTTCAGTATTCGTATATTAATAACAAAATATATTAATATTTTGTTAAATATTATACTCATTGTGGCTATGTAGAAAAATGTTCTTACTTTTAGAAATTTATCCTAAATACTTTGGACAGGAATGTCTTAAGTCCTAATTTTAATGTATTATAGCAAGTAAATAAATGAATATGGTTAATATTAATTGTTAAGTTTGTGTTAAGCTTATGACTGTTTATTTAAAAATATGTATATATATTTACTTTTCTATGTGTTTGAAAATTTTTATAATAAAAAGTTGAAGAAGTAAAAACAAACATATATAGCATATATAAGTATATATATATTTATTTTTGGATTCAAATAGACAAATAAGTCCTAGGGTATTTAATTAAGGTTTTATTTTATAGTCATGTTTACTATAGTATGTCATTATATCTAATAATACACCTCTCCATTGATCAGAATTTTAAGAAAATGTTCTTTAATACTTTTATGGTTTTCTTCATGTAAGACTTGAATATTTTCTATTAGATGCTATCCTAAGTACCTTAAGTATTTAGTTGCTCTTGTCTAGTAGCAATTGCTATTGACAAGAAGAGCAATGGCCCATAGGGAAGTTGATCTTCTTTCTGGTTATCTTGCAGGACTCTTTTTAGTGTTAAAAAATAGCTTTGCAATTTTATACTTTTCATTTTAATCTGTTTTAATTATGAAATGTAATGTGCATATGCAGACATGTATAAAACATAAATATACAGGGCAATAAAATATTAATCATGAATATAACCACCTTTCAAGTAAAAAAAAATTGAAAATTGCCAGCACCCAAAACCCCCTCTCCCCCAGTGTTTGTTCAATATCACATGTTTTGACTGATGTATTAGCCATCCCAAAATATAATTTTTTAGGCCATAATTATTTTATGATATAATCTGGATTTTAAGTTTTATTCATGAAATTCTAAATTAAAAGAATAGCAAATGTTAAGTTGTTGTCAGCATGAAAGAGACTATAATATCTATAAGATACGTAAGTCTCATGGTAACCACAA
This sequence comes from Phoca vitulina, assembly GCF_004348235.1. NCBI lineage: Eukaryota > Metazoa > Chordata > Mammalia > Carnivora > Phocidae > Phoca > Phoca vitulina. Next base: position 41,138 of record NW_022589914.1, read on the forward strand.
AGCCAAAAACTACACTTATGCAAAAAGATAAAGAGAAAAGAATCAAGCATACCACAATGGAAAATAATCAATTCACAAAGGAAGACACCAAGAAAGGAAGAAAGGAGCAAGGGAACTATAAAACAGCCAGAAAATAAGAAGATGACATTAGTAAGTCCTTTCCTATGAAGTACTCTAAATATAAATGGATTGAATTCTCTGATTGAAAAACAAAAATAGGTAGAGTGGCTCGATGGATAAAAAAATAAGACCCAACTATATACTGCCTTTAAGAGACTCACTTCACCATTAAGGACACTTTGAGGTTCAATGTGAAGGAATAGAAAGATATTCCGTGTAAGTGGAAACCAAAAGGACCAGGGGCAGCTCTACTTATATCAGACACAATAGACTTTAAGCCAAAAATGTAAACAAAAGACAGAAGGTCATTATATAATAGTAAAGTGGTCAGTTCATCAAAAAGATATCACAATTTTAAATATATATGCATTCAACATTGGAGCCCCTAAATATATTAAGCAAATACTATCATATCTGAAAGGAGAAATAGACAACAATACAATAATAGTAGGGGGCTTCAATACACCACTTTCAGCAATGGACAGGTCATTCAGACAGAAAATCAACAAGGAAATATTGGACTTGAACTATACTTTAGACCAAATGGACATAACAAACATATGTAGAACATTCCATCCTATGGCAGGAGAATACACATTTTTCTCAAGTGCACATGGAACATTCTCCAGGATAGATCATATGATAGGTCACAAAAAATGTCTTAGCAAATTTAAGAAGTTTGAAATCATATTAAGTATCTTTTCTGACAACCTTGGTGTGAAATTAGAAATCAATAACGGAAGGAAAGCTGGAAACTCAACAAGTATGTGGAAATTAAGGAACGTGCTCCTAAACAACCAGTGTCAAACAAGAGATCAAAAGGAAAATGAAAAAATATCTTTAGCCAAAGGAAAATACAACATTCAAAAATTTATGGGATGCAGCAAAAGCAGTTTTCTAAGAGGGGAGTTCATATCAATAAACACCTACATTAAGAAAAAAAGGTCTCAAATAAACAGTCTAACTTTACAACTTAAGGAACTAGAAAAAGAATAAACTAAACCCAAAGATAGTATAAAGGAGGAAATAACAAAAATCAGAGCAGAAATAAATGAAATACAGACCAGAAAAACAATAGAAAAGATTCACAAAACTAAGAGATAGTTTTTTTTTGAAAAGAGAAACAGAATTGACAAATCTTTAGCTAAACTAAGAAAAAGAAAGAGAATCAAATAAATAAAATCAGAAATGAAAGAGGAGTCATTACAACTGAACTGATACCACAGAAATAATTAAGATCATAAGAGATTACTATGAATAATTATATACCGGTAAGTTGGATAATCTAGAAGAAATGGATAAATTCCTAGAAACACACAATCTACTAAGACTTAATCATGAGTAAATAGAAAATATGAACAGACCAATAATAAGGAAGAAGATTAAATTGGTAATCAAAAACTTCCCAAAAAAGTGAAGCCCAGGGCCAGATGGTTTTCCTAGTGAACTCTACCAAACTTTCAAAGTAGGATGAATTCCAATCTTTCCAAAATTCTTTAAAAAATTAAAGAGGAGGAAATACTCCAAACATTTTATGTGGTCAGCATTACCCTGATACTGAAGTGAGGTAAGGATACTATAGGAAAGCCACAGACAAATATTTATGATAAATATAGATACAAAAATTCTCAACAGAAATATTAGCAAACTAATTTAACAGCACATTAAAAGGGTCATACACTATGATAAATTATTGCTGGGTTACAAAGATGGTTCAACATACGCAAGTCAATAAATGTGATATGCCACAATAATAGAATAAAAGATAAAAATCATATAATTGTTTTAATAGATGTAGAAAAAGCACCGGATAAAGTATAACATCCTTTCATGATAAAAATGCTCAACAGAGTATAGAAAGAACATAACACAGGAAAAGCCCACAGCTAACATTTTACTCAATGATGAAAGGCTGAAAGCTTTTTCTCTAAGATCAGATACAAGACAAGGGTGCTCACTCTCACCACTCCTATTCAACATAGTACTGAAAAGTCCTAGGCTGAGCAATCAGGCAAGAAAAAGAAATAAAAGGCATCCAAATAGGAAAGGAAGAAATAAAATTAGCTTTGTTGCAGATGACATGATCTTTCATATAAAAAATCCTAAAGACCACACACACACGCACACACACACACTGTTAGAACTCATCAGTGAATTCAGGAAAGTTCAAAGATACAAAATGAACATACAGAAAATCAGCTGCATTTCTATATGCTAACAATGAAACAACTGAAACAGAAATAAAGAAAACAATGCAATTCACAATAGCATCAAAAGCAGGAAAATACTTAGGGATAAGTTTAACTGAGAAGGTAAAAGATCTGCACACTGAAAACTCCAAGAAGTTGATGAAAAAAATTGAAGAAGACACAAACAAATGGAAAGATATCTCGTGTTCATGGATTTGAAGGATGAATATTGTTAAAATGTCCATGTTACCAAAAACCATCTATATATTTAATGCAATCCCTATCAAAATTTCAATGGCATTTTTCACAGAAACAGAAAACAAAAGTCCTAAAATTTGTATGGAACTACAAAAGCTCTGAATAGCTGTAGCAATCACGAGAAATAATAACAAAGGGGGAGGCAGCGCACTTCCTGATTTCAAAGTACGCTACAAAGAAAGCAATTATAAACAAAACTGTATGGTGTTGCCATAAAAATAGACACATAGACACGTGGAAGAGAATTGAGAGCCCAGAAATACTCTTGCATACCTGGCCAACTATTTGACAAAGATCTAAGGATATGCAAAGGGGAAAGGATAGTCTTTTCAATAAATGGTGTTGGAGAACTGGATAACCACATGCAGAAGAATGAAAGATCCCTATCTTACACCACTCACAAAAATTAATTCAAAATTGATTAATGACTTAAACATAAGACCTGAAACTATAAAACTTCCGGATGAAAACAAAGGGAAAAAGCAACTTGATATTGATCTTAGCAAAGATTTTTTGGATATGACCTCAAAAGCACAGGCAACAAAAGCAAAAATTTATAAGTGCATTTACATCAAACTAAAAAGCTGCACAGTTTTAAAAAAATCAATAAAATGAAAAGGCAGCCTATGGAATGGGATAAAATATTTGCAAATTATGTATCTGAGAAGAGGTAAGTATCCAAAATGTATAAAGAACTCATACAACTCAATAACAAAAAAACCCCAAGCAATTAAAAAACGGACAGAGGAACTGAATAGACCTTTCTTCGAAGAAGACATTTAAATGGCCAACAGATATACAAAAAGGTGCTTGGCATTACTAATCGTCAGGAAAATGCTAATCAAAACCTCAGTGAAATATCACTTTGCTTCTGTTAGAATCTCTATCATCAAAAAGACAAGAGATAACAAGTATTAGTGAAGATGTGGAGAAAAGGGAACTATTGTGCATTGTTGATGGGGATGTAAATTGGTGAAGCTGCTATGGAAAACACTATGGAGGTTCCTCAAAGATTAAAAATAGACCTACCATCTGATACAGAAATTCCACTTTGGAAATAAAAACAGGAAGAGCTATGTGCACCCACATGTTCATTCCAACATTACTCACAATAGCTAAGATATGGAAATAAACTGTGTTCATCATCAGATAATGTGACAAAGCTGTGATGTATATATCTATATCTATATCTATATATGAATATTATTCAGCCATGAGAAAGAAGGAAATCCCGCCATTTGCAACAACATGGATAGAACTTGAGAGCATCATACTAAGTAAAAAAAAAAGTCAGAGAAAGACAAATACTGTATGATATCACTTATATGTGGAATCTAAAAAGCCAAACTTCTAGAAACAGTAGAGTGGTAATTACCAGGGATTAGAGGATGGAGGAATGGGTAGATGTTGGCCAAATGGTACAAACTTCCAGTTATAAGATGAATAAATTCTGTGGATCTAATGTACAGCATGGTGATTATAGTGAATAATACTGAATTATATACTTGAAAGTTGCTAAGAAAGTAGATCTTAAATATTATCACCACAAAAAATAATTATGGGACATGATGAAGGTGTTAGCTAAAACTATGATAGTAATCATTTTGTAATATTTAAGTGTAATAAATCAAATTGTACACCTTAAACTTACACAACATTATATGTCAATTTTATCTCAGTAAAGCTGGGAAAAAGACCCATTTGAGTCAAGGATGAAGGTAGAAAATTGGAAAGGGTAATTATCTTCTGAATCTGAACAATGTCAGTAGTTACTCGGAAAAAATCGTGATGCCTTTTTTTTTTTTTTTTTTTTTTGATTTGTTGGTGGGAGAGAAGGATGTTAAAGAAAAACTAAGTGAACACAAAATCATACTTTATCACCATATTTCCATACCAAAAAACATGCTAAGTGAAATAACACAAAAGTGCATGCAGTCTAAACTGGAATTACTGACAAGTATTGAAAGTACCCAGAACAGGTAAAAAAACCCAACCACCCCAGCAATGTTTTCATAAAATTAGAGAAAGGGAATTCCTGTCTCCCTTCCTAGTAGCCTGGTCTGCATGAAATAAGGAGCACCTCGAAGGTAGATTTGACATGAGGTCCTGGAACTGCCCGATCCAATGTTATCATATCTGAAGACAGAGGAAGTGTGACTTATGGAAAAATCAAACTTCTTACGATGCTAGGAGGTCTACTTTTCACCCAGCTGTCTTGCGTTCTGAGGGTTTGAGGTCGGCAGGCATTAATGGCAGGGAGAAGTGAGAGGCACAGGTAACTGGCCGTAGGTGTGTGCAAGGAATTTTCCCCAGTCATGCTCCTACATCAGCATTCCCCAAGGATGGCTGCTGGCAACTTTGGTGCTGAACGAATCCACGTGGTGGAGAGGATGTAGGAAGACTCACATGGATTCTCATTTTTCTGGATTATGAGTTGGGAGAGGTTTCATTCTATATTATGAAGGTAGATTGACCTTCTCTGATACTTTTACAGAAACATTTAGGCCTTATTTCTCTACTGGACTTAACTTCCAACTCTCTTAGAATCTATAGAGTCACAAGTGAATGGGGAAGGACCTGGAAGACTATTTACAACCCTTTTTTTTTTTTTTTTGTTCTCTTTCTGTGTTCTTGAAAATGTTTAAGGATATCATTTGATGCTAAATTAATTTTTGGGAGAGTCTGCTTTTCACAGAGTGATTTTAGCCAAAGAAAGTAATTTTTTTTTGGTGTTTCTATTTCAATAATTATGATGTGATGTTTGTAATGACTATTTCACAGGGATGATGCGGGACTCAGTTATAAAATGCTTTAGCAATTCCAAAAGGGAGGACATCAAATTATTATTTTTTTCTTACTAGTATTGTTTCCCCAATGCCAATAAATGTATTTTATCCTATTAAAAAAAAAGAATAGCAAATACAGGACACTTTCTCTCTTGCTTCAGCTCATTTATTAGTTTCTTCTGGTAGAAATATATTACATTAAACTATAATTTTTTGGTATCTTTTTCACAACTTTTTCTTTATGTATGTATACATATATATGTACACACATATACATGTACACGCATATATAGAGAGAAAAATTATAAATAATTAAGTACATATCAAGTGTTTATAAGTTAATTTGAAAAATTTTGGTTTCTGTAGTATACATTTTCAGGTTTTGGTATTAATTAGATGCACTTACTTTTAAAGTCTTTCTATGAGAGGTGGATATTTAGTAATTTGTCAACTCAGTGTAGAAAGCCATAAATACCACTGTTGAGTATAATTCTCAAATATTTGACCTTCATAAAAGTTACACTCTATTTTCCTAGGACACAGATATTTTAAAGTTAAATTTTTCTTTTTCGTTAGCAATTTCCAAAAATAAATCACAATAAACCACCCACTGTTAGAACAAGGTCATCTGGATTAATCAGATTTAAATGGGAGGCAGAGCTGAGGAACATTTTGTGAATTGTGAAGAGGTTTTGTAATCAAGACATAAACACTAAATTCTATAGAACTTCTTAAGGACACAAGAAATCATTATTTTGATTTCCTCCTTTCCAATAGTCTCATTAAGATGCAAATATAAGGTACTTAGTATTTCCTAATTATAACTTATTAATCAAATATTTAAAAAAGCCGCATTTTAGGAATTTGCATGTAGGTATTAATCTTGGTTTTGCTGAAAATAAAAGGGGAGCACTTATAGATAGAAGGAGTAGCTCAGGTTTGCTTTCACATGTCCAGGGTAGAAAGCCTTCCTGGTGGGGAGGGCAGCAACAGAAAATTTTGGCCCATGGAAAGTTAGAGGAAAAAATAAAGTTAGATAGAACAAAGTGTTGAGTTCACTCTTCATCTACATGGAAAGTGAGAGTAGACATGTGCTGTTTGCTTATCTACAGGAACGAAGAAGTTGTTTCATAAAGCAGTGCTTGTCAAAGATTTTTTTCCACCAAAATATCCTCAGAGGAAGAGATTGAACTGAGTCTGTGACTGTAGCTCAAAGCTCTCCAGGAATGGGAAAATTGATTTAAAATGTTAAAATATGTTGTATTCAACTCTTAAGTGTATCCATGTTTACATTTTATTTAAAAAGTTTTATATTATTTGCTTTATTTGCTTCCAGGTAGAACTGATTTTCTGAAAAGATATGGATTTGTCCTGTAGCTTTGAGAACCCACCCTGGAATATCAATCCACGTGAGGTGTGCATTTTCCAGTTTGTGATGCTATTGTTCTCATTGCCCAAAACAGCAATAACCAACATTTATTAAATGTTTAACATGTTCCAGATACTATTCTAAGCCCATTAAATATATTAACTTATCCCACCCTAGCAGTGATGGATAGGGTTCTTAACTTTTTATTTAGGTTGTGGGTATTGAGAATTGCTGTTATATAATGGAAATTTGCACAAATAAATAGTAATGGTGAGATATCTTGATGACTTTGATAACTTTTGACAGTTTGTCAATTCTGGCCTTGGCCTACCCTAAAAAAGAGGGTTTGTATTGCTTGTGTAAAGCAATTCAAATTGCTCAATACCAGCAACAATTCTGGAATAGATATATGTATAAGTTAAATCTTACATGTCAACTTCTGAGTTAAGATTTCTTATCAATTTTATATCTTCTGATAAAGATCAGCACATTTGGTTTCTGTTACTTATATATAAAATACTTGATTGGGTATAAATTTAGTAACTAAATACTGACATTTGGTGAATTTCTGCTTCTGAATTGCTTTGTTTTGATGCTATTTTATCTTTATTGTTTAGTTTGGGTCAAGTGGATTAGCTGGGGCAAATTTGGGGAAAAGTTAAGCTTAATGTAATTAAAGTAATGTTCCATTACTAAAGTTTCCCCATAGCAAGAAGCGTAGATCTAATGGAGCCAAATGACTTAACCAAATGAATTGTACAGTACGTGGCAACAAGTTTGCTACATAGAAACATTAACTTGCTTATTTACTGCAGGTTTAATTCAGTGTGCACATAGCTCGTTATGAGGGGTCAATGGCTCTGAATGCGCTGACAGTAGAAAAATGGCTTTCTTACTAATTGAGCTTTTTTTTTTTAAGATTTTATTTATTTATTTGACAGAGAGAGAGAGAGCACAAGTAGGGGGAACAGCAAGCAGAGGGAGAGGGAGAGGGAGAGCAGGGAGCCCGATGCGGGGCTTGATCCCAGGACCCCGGGATCATGACCTGGGCCGAAGGCAGATGCATAACCAACTGAGCCACCCAGGCGCCCCACTAATTGAGCTTTTTTAAAAGCATCCTCAAGAGATAGTAAATGCGTGGGTAGTTTAAGGAGTTTTATATATGGGTAACTGTTTTGTAAGACTGGTTTAATATAGCAAAAATCTCAGCTGAGATTTTTAGATTACAGCAGAGAGAATATGCCAAAGAAATTGTAACCTAAATGAATACTCTCACCCCCTTAAAGTCATTAAAATGCATTATATATTTCCATTTTGATTTAAATACTTAAAAGCAACTATTTTTTTATGCCTCTGATATTCAAAAACCTCCTTAGAAGTCCCTAAAGATGTAGTGTTGGTATTCATGGCAAATTGCGTACTAGAGCAGAATCCATTATTCGTTGTTGATATGGTCATGCCGTATTTGGTTATGTTTTCCCTTGATTTTAATGGATATCTTATAATGATAAATTTTGAAGGGACATTCAAAGCATGGAGAGGTTAAATTGGCATTGAGGATTCAGCAGTAGAATCTGGCACAAAGTAAGAGATCAACAAATTTACCAAGTTCTAGGTACCATTTGAGTCATTGGAGGTTCTGTGGTGAACAAATGGGCACAATTTCCTGACCTCTTGAAGCTCATATTCTGGTGGAGAGAGACAGGTGATAAACCATAAAGTAAAACATATTCTATGTCAAATAGTGTAAGGATGGTAGAGCAAATGAACCAGGAAGGAGGATATAAAAGTTCTGGGGAGTGTGCAATATTATTTTATTATTTCTTTCTTTATTTTTTAAAGATACTTTATTTATTAGAGAGAGACAGAGTGTGTGAGCATGAGCAGGGGCAAGGGGCAGAGAGAGAGGGAGAAGCTCCATCCCAGGACCCCGGGATCATGACCTGAGCCGAAGGCAGATGCTTAACTGACTGAGCCACCCAAGCGCCTCAGAAGTGTGAAATTTAAATAGAGAGTTTAGAAATGGCCTCCTAGAGGTTGCCATTTTAGCAAAGGTCTGAAGGAGGTGAGTGATCTTTGCGAATAGCTGTAGGAAGGCACTTCAGGCACAAGGAACGGCAAGTAAAAATGTCCTGAGGCAGGCACTTGGGCAGCCTTTTCCAGGAATAACCAGGCAACCCTGTGGCAGGTGTGGGTGAGTGAGGGAACAAACAGTAGCAGGAGATGAGATCAGAGAGACAGTAAGTGGGGATTTTTATGACACGTAGGGATTTTAGGCTGTGTGAGAATTTTCCTTTGTTTTGAGTAAAATAGGGGGCTATTAGAGGGTTTTGAGCAGAAGAGTAAATAATCTTACTTACATTTTTATAGAATCACCGCAACTTCTGTGTTGGAAAACACTCTGGCTTGTGTTTTGTTCTCCCCTCTATAGGAGAGGGGTTCAGATAGGTCAGATGAGAGATAATGGTGTTGCGGACAATCACGGAGAAAAATGTAGGATTTGGGACCTATTTTTCAAGAGAGTATGAGAAAGATTTGCTCATGGATTGGACGTGAGATGTGGGAGAAGGAGTCAAGCGTGGATTATTTGGGTTAAGTCCTTGAATGGTCCTGATCAAGATGGGAAGATTGTAGGAGAAGATTTGGGGAAGAATACAATATGTGATCAAGCTCTCCTGGTCCTGTCGGAATTCACCAGGAGAGAACAAGGTTATGGAAGTAAAGCTGTTCTGGGCAAAGGGATCATTATGTGCAACAACAATGCACCCTGACAATATTTTATTTGGGAAGTGGTGAGATTTTCAGTGTGGGGTAAGCGGTATACAGGAGGGGTTGGAAGACTGGCCAAATCTAGCATACTGTCTATTTTTGTCTGGACCATTAGCTGTACAAAATGGGAAAAATCAAAAGAAGAATAATATCCTGTGACATGTGAAAATTAGATGAAATTTACATTTCAGTATCCGTAGGTAATATTTGCTCAGAATGTGGCCATACTCATTTGTTTATATATTGTGTATGGCTGTTTTTTCACTAAAATGTCTGACTACATAGTTAGCGCAGAGACCGTATGGCCTGCAAAGGTGAAAATACTTACTCTCTGGCCCTTTTGGGGAAAATTTTGCCAGAGTCAAAAGGGAGCATTATTTGGAAGCAGATTGTGAAGTATCTTGGGTGCTTTGCCAAGGAGTTGCGACTTGATTCTGTAGGTAACAGAAAACCATCAAGAGTAACTATGTTCCTAAAAATATAACAAATAATACAGGAAAAAATCTTAGTCCAACATTATTCCTAGATGGAAAACAAACACGGAGACAGCAGGTGACTTGCCTAGAGCTTCCCAGCGCTTCAGTGCAAAGGTGAGGACGGTAGGGTCTTGACTCCTAGAATCACAGTTCTATTCCTGTTTCTCATCATCTACTGTGGAACCGCTTTAATACAAGGAAGTTCTTCCAAAAATCTCATAGGATACATATGTCTGCTATAGAATGCCAAGAGAAATATTAGAGTTTACTGTTTTATCCTAACCTACCTATATATTTATTTCATAATCAATAAAATTTGAGAAAAGAAATTTCATAAACTTTCATTACAATTAAAATGAAAATTGAGCCATTATTTTAATAAAGTTTGATCCTGGACAAAGCTGAAATAGGTTGAAATTTGGCACTCGCAATTCTGCCTGTTTTTATTGGAATAGTCTCATTTGACTCATTATTCCTTCTTCCTGTCCTATTTCCCCTAAGCTATGAAAAGGAGAGTGTTAGTGACAGGCCTGTAATAGAGTCTTTAATTATTGTCATGGATTCTTAAAATTAATAATTGGGGCATATCACTAAATCTAGATACTGTTGAATGGAGGAGATTTTATGGTTTGACAAATTATTCCAGGGAGTGAGCCAAGGAGAAGCAATAAGAATGATTCTGTTATTGCCAGTGCTGTGGTTACACAATATATCTGAGCTCGAAAACCCAACCATGGGGAACAGGATGGAGTCACAAACAGGTAATAAATGGAAACAGGGGAGTGTTATAGCAAACTGAGGTGGGGCACAATTCCAGGGAGGAATGCAATAAAAGCAAGAGAGTAATACACTTAGCGATCTCTCTCAGGCCTGATGCTGACTAATGGTGGATGCTGAGAGAAACTTCTTGATCTCTTTTTTAGAAAAAAAGAAAAGAAACTGGACTCCACCTTCATAATTTGAGAAAAGAAGTGATGCAGCATCCTCTCATGAATCAACTTAATTCCAGCTAACTTACGGCTCTCGTTCAGTTCATTGTTTACAGGTTGTGTTTACCATTCTGATTATTTCTCAGTTGACCTGAGAAAAATACTACCAATGAATCTTATTGAGTAGAGCTGCTAAACTTCAGCATTCTGTTTGGACATAAGTCATGGGTATGCATTGCTGCAATAGCTGCCTGGATATGATGGAAAGTAAATTGCTGCCTTCTGCCAAGTATATTAGAGCTTGATTTGTCCCTTTGAGTATATCAAATGTAAATGTGCGTAGAACGCATTTAAAGAAAGCTGAAATGGAACCCAGTGATCCAGTATTACCAGCAAGTCTCTTCTGGAATTACACAGAGGATGTTTATGGAAACCACTGCGGTGTACTCAGATGAAGCTGTATTTGAGGGTAGAATATATACAATTGACAGTCTCATGGGCCACACAATATTTTTCATTGTAGATTCTATTTCCAAATTGAACAAATCTCATACATGTTAAATGGCTGCAACATATGTGGCAGCTTAAAAAGCAATGGCTTTGCCACTCCGGATGTTCTGTAGAGGTTTTAGGAGATGGTTTTGGATATTGATTCAGTTTGAAATAATGTTCCCCGATGATCATCTCGATGATGAAAAAGGCTTGTTAACCCAAACCATGACACTAGAGGGAGCTCTCTTCCAGAAATCACTGTTGAGAGGATAATAAAGCTGTAAGTAAAGAAACTTAATTGAATAATTATTCGATCAGAACACCATAATCATTGACGGTACTAGGAGAAGCTCTGTGCCCCCACCAACGAAGGACTATCAGATATTCCAGTCACTACTGAATCTGATGTTTTTAAAGGCCAGTGGCCACCAGTGTTCAAGGGTTGGGTTGGGAGGGTACACTTATGGGAACAAAATGATAATTCTAAATTATGGCAGGTTGTCTCTAGACAGAGAGGCTTTAATTATTTTCTAATAGCCCAGGTATCATGGATACAAAATGAATTTGTCTCCCCTTCGTAACTGATTTGGGTAAGACGGATGATGAACACACTGTGTTTACCTTTCAGAGGTGGAAAGTGATGTTAGAGAATGTTACATGGAAATCTGTGTCTGTAGATACCTGGATGCTGGTATCTAGGATATGGTTATATCAAAAATCAAATGGAATCTAGAATGCCCCAAATAATGCCTTCTAAGTCACCATCCTAGTCATTGGGAATGTGTGGTACATGGGAAAATGTTGTTTCTGTTGTAAAGAAACAGAGAACGACACTATAATTTTAACTCATTTCATGGTGCATTAAATGTAATTTTAATCTTTCTGCCAAAGCTGTATAGTGTAACAAATGACTAGTTAATTGATAGAATTATACTGTGATTAGAAAATATTTTGAGAGGTTGATTTGAAGCCCACAGAAGATATGCATGGAAACAAATTGGTTGGAAATATGAGTGAATTTAGGCTTATTTTAGAAATAATCACACACAATTAAATAGCATCATTAAAACATATAAATGACTCAAATAACCATAGGTGATAGAGGAAAATGAGTAATCAGAGTGGTAAGAGAATATTAAAAGACCTGTGAAGAAATATGGCCATAATCACATGCTTGGGAGGAAATTCCTATTCTCCTTTGGATGAGCTGAAATTATGGTAGTTGTCAGGATGTTAGTAGGCTTATTCTTTTGTATAAAATATTGTAAGACAAATAATAAAAAAGGTACCTGAGGAATATGTGTTAAGGACGATTTGACTGAAATCAGAGTGTGGACTGGAAAGGAAAATGTTAATCTCAGACCTGCAAGTCATTTTCTCCCTTTGCTATGAGATGCCTCTGGAAGGAAAGATATATCAAAAGCCTTTGTGAACATTATAAAGATAGAACTCCTGACAAACACGGTAATGTTATTTACTAGCAGGAGAATTCTTGTACGTGAGTACTTTAGTACATGTATGTGGTCTAAGATTGCTTGTATAAGTCAATTTATGGGGCATGGCTACCTGGAAAATACCACATAAGCTATGTAACCATCTGTATAGAAAATTGAAGATGTTTCATAACAGAAGTGCCTTTTTTTAAATGTAAGCAATGCTTCTGCATGCAACATTTGTAGCTCATGATTGAATCTAGACCAGAGCAGATATTAATGGAGCCACAAAAGGACCTGGGAGTGGTGTTGGTTATTCCAGACTTCTCCATCCTTCTCTTTTCTCATGATTTCCTGTCTCCTTGAAATTATTTGTATGGTTTAATTCTGGATAACATCTGTGATCCTTGTGACTCTAATTTGAAATCTCAACCCTTTGATTTCATTTCAAACAACATCCTTCAATGCTGAAGATTTGCCACTATAACCCTTGTAATCCACCAAACCTGTCCTCTTTACTTTAGAGCCTTAACAAAACTTGCCTGCCCCTTGATCCAAGTTCTCTAGACCTTGCTCTCAACTGGTAAATTGATCATTAATAATTAATATTCACTTTTATTGTTATTAATTTTTTAAAGATTTATTTATTTGAGAGCAAGAGAGCGCGAGTGCGAGTAGGGGGAGGGGAAGAGGGAGAGAATCTCAAGCAGACTCCCCATTGAGTGTGGAGCCCTGTTGTGGGACTCAATCGCATGACCCATTAGATCATGACCTGAGCCGAAATCACCAGTTGGATGCTTAACTGAATGAACCACCCAGGTGCCCCTTTATTATTATTTTTTTTTATTGTGAGTATTCTATGATTAAAGAAACTGATCTGGAGTCACTTGTTTTATCACAGAGTCATAGTGACAGGATGTGTTATTTTCTGGTTCTCTTCAAGTGGAGGTGATTCCTTTTACCTTTTGAACCATTCATGTGACTTTTCTAATGGCTCCCTTTGACACAGTTTTGAAATAAATTCTTTTTGGTTAATATGTCTTATTTCTACAGTTAGGACAGAAAGGTATGTCACTATTTTCAACACCTCCCACACAGTGTTTAGCAGAATATATTTTCTGTAGAGGCACTTCATGAATATTTGACAAATTAAATCAAGTGGACAGATAGGCCTTTTGGTTTTTCTCAAACTAGGAGAAATTGTCATGATAACATTATTAGTATAAATAGGCAAATTCTACTCTGGTTTATTTTCTAAGATCCCACCCTTAGGAGAAAAGATGAAATGTCTTTCCTCTTTTACATTTTCTTTATTGTGAAGAAAGAGACAAATGTTTATTTTTCTTTTCGGTGGGGGTGGGGAACGACTTCAAGGAGTTTTATTGAGTCTGTCCAGCAGGTTTCAGATAATTCCTGAATTTGCCAGTAATCAAAAATATGAGAGAAAGGAGAAATTAGTGAATTAGAGAAATTAAGAAGCCTATTATGTATTACTGATTTGATGAATCAGTTGCTGGGGTTTAATGAAAAGTCACTGAAAAGGCAACAATGGGGAAAATTGGCATTTAGAGAAACTTGTAATTTGCTTCTTCCTAAGAAACATTCACATTGAGGTCCAATTAAGATCAAAATAGTTTTTATTGGCAGTTCATTAAGCCCAACAGATGGTCAGTGATTTCTGTTGAGGGAGTTACAGTTTACAAATGAGGATTTTAATGAGTATTTAGATACTTGAGTACCTCCTCTTAACAGCACCTCCTATTTTTCCCCCCATCCACTGATGTACAAAAAGTCCAATCTAGCAACTCGGCACTGTTTGAGGAGCAACGGATGTGAGATGTTCAGAGGTCGGAACCTTTGGAGGTCGGGGCCATTACATGAAATGCTGGGAGAAAACAGTCAACCATTAGTACTTTCTTGCTTCCTCCCATCACTTTTTCTCTGGCAATTAGGCCTAGGTTGGGATCTTTGATCTATTCATGAAGACAAATAGACATGTGGGGAAAAAAAAGGAAACAATATGTTAAGAGGATTGTCTTCACTTTCTCTTCTGAAACCATTAATGAAACTCAACAAGTATAAAAGCAGCTTCGTTAGGAAAATAATTTATCATATGCAGCCTTAGGCTTTTGGAAATAAAAAAAAATTTCTTCTTGGAGCACCTGGATGGCTCAGTCGATTAAGTGTCCGACTCTTGATTTTGGCTTAGGTCATGATCTCAGGGTTGTGAGATGGAGCCCCATGTTGGGCTCCACACGCTGGGCATGGAGCCTGCTTAAGATTCTCTCTCCCTCTCTCTCTGTCCCTCCTCCCCCCACCCACTCACACACGCAGTCTCTCAAAAAGATACAAATAAAATAAAATAAACTCCTTCCCTTTTTTCTAAGAATTCACAATATTTTTGTGAAATAGATGTACATCACATACTGCACATCATTGAACAGGGATGTTGGTGTGGGCTGTTGTTTAAATGGGTCATATTCTCACCCGCTCTTTTGCTGGCCACAGACAAAGGGAGTTGTCGGTATGTTTGTGTTTTCTCTATGTGGATACAACATCAATACTAATTATTAAATTTTCTTTTCTTGATTTCCTGAAAAAAAATTAATAGAAAGACTTCCTTTGTCAATACATCTCAGAGCAGGATATTTCCCTTTCTTTAGAAAATGATTTTATGTCAGGATCATTTCTGGGAGGCTCATCAAAGTTTAATGTGATATGTTCATTTTTTTATTCTAGAAGTTGGTATTTCAATACTACGGTGTAATACTCAAAAGGCCCTAAAATTTAGTCTCAGAGTAGTGTTGTGATAAAGAAAAAACTATGACCAAAAAATAATTTCATGAAAACTGAAGTTTTTTCCTTGAATACCATGAAAAACAGTGATTTTACTCATGCTAGTAATAACTCAAACTCTTCTTGCTTTCTTAATAATTATTTTTTGTTTCTTCATATAAGTTTTAATGCTATTTAGATGATAAAACTCTTTTCACAGGATTACTTCGTGTATCGGTACACACTTAAAGGAAGGAAGGAAAGATCATTTTCTAGTCATGTCCCAAAAACTTGATGGCTGGGTGACACCAGGAAGCTTATGACTAGTTTCCTTGTTTCCAGTCTTATTAATTCAGTATCTTCTAAAAAACAAATGATGACAAACAAGCAAACAAACAAAAAAACCCAAACAAAAACAGACTTGCTTAACTACTGTTTTTATCAGATTGTTTCTAGCTCAGAAGCTCAGTGAGTGACTCTATTTCATGTTGTGTTAGAACTGAATTTTTCTATGTGGATTTTAAGTCTCTTTTTACATTCTGACTACACTGGTAGCTCTCAAATTCATTTTCTCCAGGCTGGTCTCTGTATGGTTTCATGAACATGCCATATGTATTCATTCTTTCACGTCTTTAATAACGGTGTTCCTTTGTTCTGGAATTCTGTCTCCTCTCCTGCTTGTTTCCAACTAAAAACTACCAACGTCTTGAAATCTTCCCTGACAACTCCAGCACTTTTTGAACCCTTTATTTAACTTCCTAGTACATTCACATTGAATTACACAAAAAGTTTTATTTAATTAATGCAACATTTCATTTATCTGTTCTTGTTGCAAATGATTATTTTCACAAGAGTGAGTTTTCCAGATGATGAAAGCACTGAAATGTCTTCATTTTTGTCTAGTTTTGCATGAAATCTTTCTGCAAAGTATTACAAACATCTCTGCCTAATTACATAAAGAATACAGAGCATACTTAATGACGATTCAGGATCATTATTATGAACATCAATTATTACACTATGCTATAATACAGTATATACCAAGGTGTAAAGGGCTATTTGATCTATATAAACCTTCTTCTGAGTTTACATTTTCTTCAGTTTCTTCTCTTGATAATAGACTTTCAGGTATCATCTTCTCCGGGGCCCATATTTCTGCCTTCATAATAAAACTACATTTTCCCATCTATCTATTCTAACACTTTTGGATGGAATGGACCCTTCTTGTGGGTGGCAAGTGCTCTGCAGAGTGTTCAAGATAGCACATCATCTTAATTTCTAGGGGCTTGAGCCAATTCATCTGAGCCCTCACCCACATCAGGAGAATAATTTCTTACATTTTCCAATTTCTTACATTTTCCAATGGGGTGTCCCTTTATGTCATTCTGACAACTAGAGAGAATGGGCAAGTGGTCTTAGAAGCATTTATTTTTTACTGTCAACAAACTTGTGTATCTTTGAGGTCTTGATCTGACTTGCCTGGTCTCCAGTTGCAACTGAGATGAGTATAAATTTGCTATTTTTTAATAATATGTCATGTCTTCCTATCTTCGATGTGATAAGAATATAAAAATGTCTTTTGGGCATTTACCATAAAATTGGTTCATTCTGAAAAATGATGATGAAAAATGATAATGCTTTATGTTTGTATCTGCTTTATATGGCAGAAGATTTCTCATACATTACCAATCTAAGTCTTATAATCATATGACATAGTAATTTCTGATACATTCATTCGACAGATGAATAAAGGGAAGTTTAGAGAGAGAAAGAGGTTAAGCTGCTGGTAAGTAGGCTTCAAACTCAATTCTTTTGACCCCGATTCTGGTGGATCCTCATCTACTACTTCACCCTTTGAGCAAGGCATTGTGCTAGACTTTAAGAAGTCCTTTGCTGACTCAGAATGGGTAGAATGAACACAGAATAACTACGTATTTAGAATGTGATAAGTGCTTTGTAGAGGTGTGGCAGTGTGGTGGAAATTCAGAGGGTGTGGTGTGGTGTGTGTGTGTTTGTGCGCGTGCATACACACGCGCGTTTGTGTGTGTCTGAGTGCTTGCCCAAAGCAAAACATATCAGAAGGTCATTGACATTTATTAGGAAGATGTATCCTAAGAAATAGACCTTGGTATATGTATGAGATGGAATAAGATGGCAGATAAAGCCATAGGTTCGGGAAACAAAGAGTTGTGCAGTAGGACTCATACAAAGTACACCTAGGGGACCTGTGCGGGATAAATGGAGATTTAAGGTATTATATCAAGGAGGGTTGTGATTACCATGGTGAGGACTGTGTCCTTAAAACTGTTTCCCATAGATGGGGGGCTTGGTTTAATTGTGAGGGATGGAATTAGACATAACATTATAATGAATTTTCTTCTTTGGTTGAAGAAAAGGTGGGATTGACATTTAAGCTTTTTGAATACGAGGCTAATATTGATGAAATTGCTCTTGATTATGATGTTCCAGACAGTCTTTGTTTATAAGCTCATGCAGGGGGAGTTTGGAGATACCTTGATATTTGCGTAATTCAGTGCTCTTGTTCCACTCCAGATACAGATTCTTTAAAATGTCACTGGAGAAGAGATCGGTAGTGCCATAAAGACTGCTCACTGGGATTTTAATTAAAGATAATGTATTTATGCTCAAGAAAAGGTTATTAGAAATTATTACTAACACGATTTAACTTCATAGGAAAAATTTTATATTTTTTAATAACTTGTCTTTAATATGGGTGATGTTTACACCATTTCCAGTTTCTTTTTTTATCTAAAGCTTTGGTAATGCTCTTTTCTTTTTCTAAATAGTGATTGTATTGACCAGCTACTTACTTTAAAGAATTTGTCTCTTTAAGACAAATCATTAAAACCAGCTACTTAACTACTTGGTTGAGCAGTTAACACATGTAAAATAAACTTGTTGGTCCATTATAGAAAACAATCTACAATATATAAAATATACCTAAGCTCTCTTTTTCTTTTCTCCATTTTAGTGGGTGCATTTGGTTTTTGCCTTTGCCTTATCTTCTAGTAAGACTTTCAGGATTAAGCAATTCCTAGCAAAGAAACAAAAACGATACCATCCCATTCCTCAAAGAATTCAAGTGAAAACTGGTAATAAGGTAAAATATAAGCCCGGGACACTGGGAAAGGACCAAATGGGATTGCAGCCACATGATGGTAAACATTTTTGTGCTATGTTGAATTCAGGCTAGAAAGACACTCTTAAAATATTTAAAGGTTTTTTTTTTTTTTTTTAAAGAAAAATATACTGAGGCTTTTTAACTTTTATTCATTCATTGAGGGGCGCCTGGGTGGCTCAGTCATTAAGCAGCTGCCTTCAGCTCAGGTCATGATCCCAGGGTCCTGGGATCGAGCCCCGCATCGGGCTCCCTGCTGAGTGGGAAGCCTGCTTCTCTCTCTCCCACGCCCCCTGCTTGTGTTCCTTCTCTCGCTTTGTCTCTCTCTGTCAAATAAATCAATAAAATCTTTAAAAAAATAAAAAAATATATTCATTCATTGAATAAAAAATTTAAAAATATATATGTGGGCCATTTTGAACTAAAAATAAAATCTGAAACATTGAATTTGGTGGCACACTTTTATAATCAAGTTTCCAAATTGGAATAAACCCTTTGAAGATCAAATAGTCCTTGTGACTGTAATTGGGTCTAGTTCTATCAGTGCCTAATATTTTTAAAAAAATTTTTTTAAAGATTTATTTATTTATTTGAGACAGGGAGAGAGGGAGAGAGTGTGTGTGTGCACAAGCAGGAGGGGCAGAGGGAGAGGGAGAGAGACTCTCAAGTAGACTCCACGCTGAGCCGGGAGCCCCATATGGGGCTCCAACCCAGGGCCCTGAGATCCTGACCTGAGCTGAAACCAAGAGTCCGACGCTCAACTAACTGCACCATCCAGGTGCCCTCTGTGCCTAATATTTTTAGATTTTAGTGGGCAATATGAAGAAACTTGATTTTCTATATGTTACTTTAAATTTTGAGCCATGGTTTTTAGTTTTTCTAAGAGCTAAGATCAGAAAATACATCATATACCTGTATACTGCCCTCTATCCCTTTTAAAGACAATTTATAGAAAAGCTATTATGCCTTATTATTGCATCATTTGCAAGCAAGAAGTTATATCCAAATCCTAATGTAAATTCATAGTATGATTCTATTAATTTGCTACTTTCCAAAACATGGTTTTCCTTAAAAGTAAAGAATTTGTATCTAAATTTTTGTGTCTTTTATAAATATTCACTAAAAGATATATATGTGTAGGGGCACCTGGGTGGCTCAGTCGGTTAAGCATCTGACTCATGATTTCAGCTCAGGTCATGATCTCAAGGTTGTGAGATTGAGCCCTACCATGGGTCTGCGCTCGGCACAGAGTCTGCTTTAGATTCTCTCTCCCTCTCCCTATGCCCCTCTCCTCACTCACTCTCTCTCAAATAAATAAATAAAAATCTTTCAAAAATATACATGTGTTTAAGCATTATCTCTTTAGTTCCTTGCAAGTATCAGAAAATGACATTTCCGGATTTTGTATTCCATCTATTCACTGATGATCTCAAATTTATATCTCCAAACTGAGTTCCTCTCCCAAGCTCTACATTCACATATCCAACTTCTTATTTGATATCTTTGTTTGGAGATCTAATAGGTATTTCAAACTTCATGTTTCCGATAGAAATACAGACTCTCTTAGTCTCTCTATCTCAATCCCAAATCTAATTTTCTCCAAGCCATTTTACATCTATTATACCAATTGCTCAATCAAAAGAAGAAAAGAAGAAAAAGAAATCAAGAAGTAATCAGGAAGTCATTCTTTTTTCTTTCTCTTATTCTTGCATGCAGCATGTCAATGAGCTCTACCCCCCTCTTCTAAAATAACTGTATTTCAAATCTGACCGCTTCTCTTTATTTACCTTGCCATAACTAGTCCAAACAACCCTAATTTCTTGCCCTGATTTCTACAATAGCTTCCTGTTACTTTTCTGCTTAAAACCTTCCAAAGGTTTCACATTGTACATGAAAGTTTATTTTCAAAAGTCTGTATACAAAGTATGTACACAGTGTACACAGCACCAAAGAATGCTAGCACTCCTCAGCATCCTGGTTTCTTCTCGTCTTCTTGGGCATATAGCCAAACCACATTCCTCACCTCCCTTGTGGAGGCAGGGTGCTTGGGCAATGGAATGTAGGCAGAGGTGATTGTGACTCCCAGGCTACACCCCCCCCCCCATTTCCCCTGGGGGGTCCCTTAATTTCCTTTTCCTGTTGTGTGGCATATTTGGAGGCTCTATGTTTTTTTTTTTTTTTTTTTTTTTTTT
>NW_022589915.1:0-649 GCF_004348235.1 Phoca vitulina
AGAATTAGAATTTTTCAGTATTTTTAATGCAGCATCTAAGGTATTATGTATCTGCAATGTGCCAGGCAGTGAGCTAAGTGTCACAGGAAAACAAGGATGACGAAAATCTTGGACTTTGGGGGCCAGCACAAGGAACTAACAGCTAGTCAAATAGCAAATGCACAACCAGTAGTAATACACAATGGAAAGCAAATGGAGTAAGAGCTGAAAGGGGGTATATGCATGGAGTGGCCACAGAAACTCAGAGCCAGGAATGATTCATTTTAGCTGGGGAGGGGAGTGTCAGGAAGGAGCTCATGGAGCACCTGGTGTCAGAACATAGACCATGCAAGAGAGCTATAATTGAGGGTAATAGCAGAATCCGTCAGGGAAATCATCAACCGTGGGTCTCGGTCCTACATCAACTTTTAAGGTTCTAAACTGATGCTTCAAACCCAAGATTATACTCTTGAAGCACCCAGGGATCTTTAAGATAATTTGCAAATGACCAGATCCCTTTCAGACCACCTGTTTCAGGAGCCCTGAGGGTGGGGCCAAGGGTATTGGCATATTGAAGAAACGGCCAATACAAGGTGATTCTGATGAGCATCTTTAAGAGCCAGTGTCCTAACGTGGCAGGGATGTCCACTATCACCACTGCTATTCAACA
>NW_022589915.1:60649-61206 GCF_004348235.1 Phoca vitulina
TGTTGAATAGCAGTGGTGATAGTGGACATCCCTGCCACGTTAGGACACTGGCTCTTAAAGATGCTCATCAGAATCACCTTGTATTGGCCGTTTCTTCAATATGCCAATACCCTTGGCCCCACCCTCAGGGCTCCTGAAACAGGTGGTCTGAAAGGGATCTGGTCATTTGCAAATTATCTTAAAGATCCCTGGGTGCTTCAAGAGTATAATCTTGGGTTTGAAGCATCAGTTTAGAACCTTAAAAGTTGATGTAGGACCGAGACCCACGGTTGATGATTTCCCTGACGGATTCTGCTATTACCCTCAATTATAGCTCTCTTGCATGGTCTATGTTCTGACACCAGGTGCTCCATGAGCTCCTTCCTGACACTCCCCTCCCCAGCTAAAATGAATCATTCCTGGCTCTGAGTTTCTGTGGCCACTCCATGCATATACCCCCTTTCAGCTCTTACTCCATTTGCTTTCCATTGTGTATTACTACTGGTTGTGCATTTGCTATTTGACTAGCTGTTAGTTCCTTGTGCTGGCCCCCAAAGTCCAAGATTTTCGTCATCCTT
>NW_022589916.1:0-60911 GCF_004348235.1 Phoca vitulina
GGAAGGAAGGAAGGAAGGAAGGAAGGAAGGAAGGAAGGAAGGAAGGAGGGAAGGAAGGAGGGAAGGAAGGAGGGAAGGGAGGAAAGGAGAAAAATGGCTTTTAGCCAGAACATGCACTGCAAATGAAGGGACTAGTCTTAGCCCAGACAACTATCAAATGGAGAGACCATGTCCCCAGTAAACCAATGTACACATGTGTAATTTTTAAGAACCTCAAGTCATACACACACACACACACACTCACACACACACACACACACACACATACACACACACGCTTATGACATCCATTTATTTATATCTCAGTCTCATTTGCTTGGGAGCTGTTTGGGTTAAGACAATCAGATATACATAAATCCACACTCACGTAGGAGTAATTGTCATGACCTTTCTACAGACTGACCCATTTGTAATTTGGCCAAAATCCTGCCCAAGGATAACTAAGGAGAACTTATTTGGGGAATTTAAGTTTAAAAAATTATAAAGTTAACATTTAATGATAGAAAAAGAATAGTTCAAAAGCAAATATAAAAAACACATTTTATTGAGTTGATAAAGAGCAATTAATTTTTTATTTTAAAATATCTTCATCACATTGTCTTTTGAAAACTTTTTAGGATACCACACAAATTTCTTTTCAACTTTTTCGGTTTTTAGGGCAGGACTTCTTAAACTATACAGAAAATGTCATACCCACAGTTTTAATCATGAGATTTGGCTATCCTGTGGCTGAGGTAAAACTATGGAAAGCTAAAGGGAAGACTCTGCAGAGAATCAATATGGGGGACCACTGGTTTTCATACTTGTTCCCCCACTTAATAAGCTTTCTGGTATCCACTTTTCAGGGGCGGGCACCTAAAATTATACTCAAAGGCAGACTTATTTGTACAAGTTTCTTCTGCATACCACCACCCGCCACGGCCTCTGGCACATTGTGACTCTGTGTCCAGAAAAAGTATAAAACATCAGTTGTATCCTTCTGTTTTCCTTATGAACTGCATCATAAATGATTAATCTTGCCAAGCCCTCTTTGTTATTCAATATGATACAATCTATGTGCAATGCAATAAGAAAGTTGTTTTGTTTTGTTTTATTTTTATGGTTATATTCTTTTTTTTTTTTTAGAGAAACGTTTTGAAGGTTTTTTTTTTTTTTATTTATCAGAGAGAGAGAGTACAAGCAGGGGAAGCAGCAGACAGAGGGAGAGGAAGAAGCAGGCTCCCCTCTGAGCAAGGAGCCTGATGCAGGACTTGACCCCAGGACCCTGAGATCATGACCTGAGCCAAAGGCAGTCACTTAACCAACTGCTGACCTTTAAGAAGTTCCTTTCTGGGCACATCAATAAAATCCCTGAGTCACCATTCGCCTAGTATGCTGGTTGTCCCTGATGAACTGACCATTTCTCATTATTGCACATTTATAGCATGAGACTCAGAACACTCAATAATATGCAATTAAGCCAAGAAAATACAGTTGTTTTTATTAGGGAGCTTACAAAAGCTTACAGATGGATAAAACCAACTAATACACATGCACACACAGCTCCTGGAGTGGGAAAAAAATGACTGTGGTGATTTCAAGAGGTAACTCTTACAGCTTTAACATTTTAAACCTTTCCAGGACCCTAAGGGACTCCGGAAAGGGACCCACTGGATACAATTGTGCTATGGCTCCTTTCTCAGATGCTTTTGTAGCTTCTGGCCTTGCATTACTTGGCAAAAAGTTATATTCACTATGTATTTATATAACAAGCAAGGTATTTATACATAATCGGGAAGATGCCAAAGGCTCAAAATGGAAAGTTTCTGTAATATCTCATCCTGGTCAATGACTCAGGCTTATTCAAATGCACCTGTTTTTGAAAGTGCTTGTTTATTTCGTAGGTTATTCCCAAAGCACAAAGAAAGCACACAGAAGTCTCTCTGGGGTGTTACCTTGTCTATTTAGATGCACTACTTGGACCTGGAGGCTTCCAGAGAGCTTAGCATCTTTTGAGGTAGCTTTGGAGCTCCCTCTTTTTATTAGCATATTCATGAATAAACAGGATCCCTAAGACTCTCCTAATTGCCTAAAGGACTGCAGTGGGCCATCTCCTAAGCTCCGGAGGTAATCATCATCATCATCTCCAGCTGTTAAGGAGGCATTGAGCTAGTGCTTTACACATATTACCTCAAACCTCACAACCACCTAGGTACTATTATGTATAATTCACAGAGGAAGAAACCGATACTAGCATGTTTGCGCTAGAGCCAACATTCAGATTCAGGTGCATCTGGCTTTAAAGCCTCCACTCTTTCCTCTGCCATGCTCTTAAGAAATCAGATCAGTATTCCTGGGAGAGTTCCCCAATGCCCTTTGGATTCAGCACCACTGATAGCAACCAACCCCTCCTCCCAGCTACATGGCAATTTCTTGGAGAGGGAAGGTGGCCTGAAGCTCCTTTGCTTGAGTGGGTGAAGGCTGTTGTCAGGCCCCACTTTCTGACCCATTGGCAGCCATTGGCTCTCAGACGTACTCTTCTTTCAGGAAGATTTTTGGGTCGTTTCCCACCTTTACTGAGATATAATTGACATATATCGCATTGTGTACATTTAAGGTATACAATGTAATAATTTGATATATGTATATATTGAAAAGTGACCACGACCATCGGTTTAGTTAATACATCCACCACCTCACATAGTTACAATTTTTTGTGTGATGAAAACTTTTAAGATCTACTCTCTCAGCAACTTTCAAATATACAACACAGTATTATTAACTATAGTCACCGTGCTGTACTTTACATCCCCAGAACTCTTGTAACTGGAACTCTGTACCATTTGAACACCTATATCCATTGCCCCCAACTCCACCACCCAGCTTTCAATTATTCTTAGATGTGAGTCATTGCCGCCATAAAAAAAAAAAAAAAAAAGTGGGGGAAAATCTCTATTTTAGAGCCTTGTAAAATCAGTAATACAATCATGTCCCATAACACAAGTACCAAGGGTAAAGAATCCCATTCTTGGTTTCCTTTTACCACTAGGGGGACCCCTCTTACAAAAAGAATGACGTTGGTGACAGTAAAAATATTTAAGTGATCAACTGATACAAAACAAAAAACTTTCTTCCCTCTTCTTCTACCCTTACGTCTAATTAGTCACTAAGACTTGTCAAACCCCCCACCCTCCGCCCATATCTCAAAAATCTATCCTCTCTGCCGTGTCTACAGTCCCTACCCACTGGCTGCCCTTCCTCTCTTACCCCTGGATGACTGTCAGAGCTACCTCAAGGGTCATCCTGCCTCCTGTCCCTTCCCTCACTAACCCATCTTCCATCCTGAAATCAGAGGGAGTTTCTACAAAATCTGGTCATTGCATTCCTCTGTTTTATAACATTACTTGGTTTCCCACTAAGTAGAAGATAAAGTGCCTTCTTTCAATTCTTATCCTAGACCCTTCACAATCTGGTCATCATAATGATTTCCTATCAAGCCTAACACATCCTAATTCATCCTGAAACTGTCATGTGATCTTGAATAAATTATTTTGCATCTATGATTTTCAACTTCTTTATCAACATAAGAGGGATAATAATTAAGTGAGTGAAACCATGTAAAAATTAGCAGTTTCTGACCACATGATCAAATTTATATTCATGTGGGTGACAAATGCAATTTGTACACTGAAAATAGTGGTAAGGTGTATCCTGATAGACCACATTACTACAGCAACCTATCCTAAGCAATATTAACTATTGTTACCCACCCACCCCCAAAATTAAGAGCTATCGCCCATGTCCTTTTCTTCTTAACTAAAGTTTTATTGGAGTATAATATATATCTTAATTTGGATTTCTCTAGATGTATACCTTAAGTGACAATTTGAAGGTGTTTCATTTGGGAGATGCCCCCCAAAATCTTGGTAGGAAGTGGGTAAGTGAATGAGAAAGGGATGGGAGCAAATAAAGGGTGAATTATAAAGCAAGTACCACTGTGGGTGATTAGTACTCAATCCTACTAAAGATATCCGGAAATGGTATAGAGCATGTGTCAGAGAGCAAGGGAGTTGGGATATTTATACAGCACTCTAGTCAAACTGAGGTTAAGATTACTCCTAAGAGGAGGGGAGTTTATTCTCTGACATCTCTGGACAGACAGAATTGTTCTTGAGACCAGAGAAAGCCCTTAGGGAGTGAGATACCGTGGCCAACTGAGGGAGGTTGGGCCAGCACGCACTGAGTTGGTGAGGCCTGAGAGCTATGGGCAAGGTACAGATACTACATGAGAATCCAGTTGCTCCACATTTTCGTCAACTCTTGGCATTCTGTTTCTTTTTCTTTTCCTCTTTTCATTTTGTGGTTGTAGAGTGATATCACATGCTTGGTAGCTGCTTTGGATATCTTCTTTGTGAAGGACCTGTTAAGTCTTTTGACCATTTTTTAACATGGGTCATCTGACTTTTTCTTACAGACTTTTGGATAGATAGATAGATAGATAGATAGATAGATAGATAGATAGATAGAAAGATACAAGTGCTTCGTTGGACATACATATTGTAAATATCTTATTCCAGTTGGATTTCTTTCTTTTGTTCTCTATGGAGTATCTTGAGGAAGAGCTATTCTTTATGATTAGTGTCTTTTGTGTCCTGTTTAGGAAATCTTTGCCCACACCAAAGTCATGAAGGTAGTCTTCTAAGTCATCTTTGGAAGATTTATTGTTTAATCTTCTACCTTTTGATATATAATCCCATGAAATATTTTTACGTATGCAGTGTAATATGGGGTTGATTCCTTTTTCATATTTATATCTAATCGATCAATCACCATTTATTAAAAAAGACTTTTTTTTTCCTGCTGCATGGAGGTAGCATCTTTGTCATAAGTCAAGGGGCCTTATAGTCATGAGTCTATCCATGAATCCTTAAGTTTTTACCATCTGAGACTAGATAGACTGAGCCACACAGAAAGTAACCTAATGGAAATAAATTAACTTAATCTAATAAGAGGGTTATCCAAAAACCCACAACAGCCATCACTCTTGGGGTGAAATGTGAAAGCTTTCCTCCAGGGACTAGGAATAACATATAATATCTGCTCTCATCGTTTCTATTTTACGTAGTACAGGATAGCCTACTCAGAGTAATCAGGCAAGATAAAGAAATTAAAAGGTATGAGAGGGGTGCTGGGTGGCTCAGTTGGTTAAATGTCTGCCTTCTGTTCAGGTCATGATCCCAGGGTCCTGGGATCAAGTCCCACATTGGGCTCCCTGCTCAGCGGGGAGCCTGCTTCTCCCTCTCCCTCTGCCTGCCACTCTGCCTACTTGTGCTCTCTCTCTCTCTCTGTCAAATAAATAAATAAAATCTTAAAAAAAAAAATAAAAATAAAAGATATGAGAATTGGAAAGGAACAAATAAAAGTCAATTCACAGATGAAATAGTATATAGAAAATCCAAAAGATTATATATTCAAACTATTAAAATTAATAAGTACCTTTAGAATAGTCCTGGATACAAGGTAAATATAAGAAAAACAAATGTCTATATACCAGCAACAAAAAAATAGCGAATGAAATTCAAAAATAATTTCATTTGATCACCATGAAAAGCAAAATAAATCTCACAACAGAGGTCAAAATTAATCTCACAACAGAGGTGAAAGACATTTACACAGAAGGCTATAAAACATCACTAAGTGGAATTGAAAGCTATATGGGAGGATCTATCATATTCAAGGATAAGACCCAACATTGTGAAGATAACAGTGTTCAAAAGGGTGTATACATTTAATGCAAAATTGGTCCAACCCCAGCAGGTTTATTTGTGGAAATTGATAAACTGATTCTGAAATTTATATGGAAATGAAAGGGCCAAGAATAGCCAAGAAAATGTTGACCAAGGGAAAGAACATTCATATCAACAACATATCAAACATTACAAAAGCACAGTTTCCAGGACATTATAAAGGTACATTTAAGGCAGTATGCTATTGACCTAAGGTGAGCTTGACTGAGGCTCTCTAGAAGGTGAGCCCTGAGTATTGGTATTTTTTTAAGGCTCCTAAAACATTCTCATGGGCAGCCAGATGGAGAATCTCTTTACTAGCTCCAATGTTTACCTACTTTCTTTACCCCACTCCTCCCTCCTGCTTTAGTTGGAATTTGCCCCCCCCATTTGTTTTCCTATACCATTTTGATTCTTCTTTTGTACCAGGAACATTTTATTCTACATAGTCTCCCTTTATAGATGTTAATTACCTGAGGGCAGGAACTTTTTCTTTTATTTCTGTATATACTGCTTAATGTCTAATATAGAGAAATTCCTAAATAAGCATTTTTTAAATAGCTTAAAGAACTACTGGGTTCAATTATTGATATGATCATCTCCTTCATAAACCCCAAGATGTGCTGGATAAAATTTAACATATCTCATGGAAGCAACCCAAATGTCCATTAATAGACGAGTGAATAAAAAAGTTGTCAGATACATATATATATATACATATATATATATATGTATATATATAATGGAATATTCCTCAGCTATAAAAAAGGATGAGATCTTGCCATTTGCAACACGGTTGGGACTGGAGGGTATAATGCTAAGTGAAATAAGTCAACCAGTGAAAGACAAATACCATGTGATTTCACGTATATGTGGAATCTAAAAACAAACAGCAGAAACAGACCCATAAATACAGAGAAGAAACTGATATTTGCCAGAGAGGAGGGGGTGGGGAATGGGCAAAATGGGTGAAGGGGAGTGGGAGATACAGGCTTCCCGTTATAGAATGACTAAGTCATGGGGATGAAAGGTACAGCATAGGGAAAACAGTCAATGGTATCGTAATAGTGTTGTATGGTGAGTGAGCTCAGCATAAGGTATAGCGTTGTTGAATCACTATGTTGCAACCTGAAACCCATATAACATTGCATGTCAACTATACTTCAGTTAAAAAGAAAGAAAGAAAAAAAAAACACTTAACACTTTTTTTTTTGTCTCAGGACCACATACACAGCCTCCCCAAAGACCAAAAGTGAAAGGTTTAAATTACTATTCTTAGTTGCTCCCTGGGGTGTTCTTGTAATTTAACTGCCATAAGAAAGGGCTTAAAAATAACATCAAACAGGAAATACAGATAAGAAGTTTCCTTTCAAGCTAAATTGATAACATTGCAACAGTCACATTAGTTTAAAAAGTGAGTGGGCGGAATTCTTGGCATGTGCCTACATTTGACTATTTATTGTAACTTGTGATATACGCCAGGGCTTTGGCCTCCCAGCTCATAAAATCCTGCTGGTCCACAAAGATGCCAGATGGAAGGTCACAAGGTTCTTATTTTTAAAGTGTTCTGGTTAGCTATTGATTTAGGACCAAAAATGAGGAAAGTATATACAAAGAGCTTAATTAAAAGGCATGTATTTCAATTTGGGTTATGATATATGAAGCCCCACTACAAAATCCTGGACTTGTGGTCATACTTAGGCAGTCACACTATCCCAGTTCAGCCCATTCATTTCTGGACAGTCCCAAGTATTAAAAAGTTCTTCCCTGGACTTTGAGACCACATCGATTAAGTTTAATCTGTTTCACTAAATACAGATCCCAAATATTTGCCTTATCTTTACTCTTTACTTCTGATTAAATGGTCTGATTTTCTGCCATTACTCTTCATATGACTTAATTTGGATCTACCTCAATTTCCTGGACACTCACTCTTAACATACTCCAAATAGTTCTAGAAAGTGTCATGATACCCAGAACAGAACACAATATTCTAGGTGTGTTCTGACCAAAGGAAGTAGAATCTGTTTCTAGCATTCTTTGTTATGATTGAGTTAATTGATTTTCTACCTTAACTTTACATACTTAACTTTTTAATGAATTTTCAGTATAAAAACTCAGTCTTTTTCTCATTTTGCTACACAGATGCATCTCTATATTCTTCTACCTGTATATTTCATCTTTTATACTTGTGTAGCTATCCATTTGTTTCTCTTAAATTCTATCTCAACCTGGGTTTTGACTCATTGATCTAACTTACTAGCCATCAAACGAGTTTTGTTCCATCCATGAATTGGATCTGCATGTATTCATGCCTTCTTCTAAGTTGTGGATTCCAATGCACAAGGCCAAGAACTGAGCCCTCTGTCATATAATAGAGGTGACACTGATCCATTAACGAGCATCATTTGAATGAGGTTATTCAACCAGATACAAATTTACCTAATATTTATTTCTTCTAGCCCACATTTCTCCAGCTTGCCAAAAGAGAACAAAGAGGGGCTTTTCAAATACCTTGCTGAAAACAATATGCACAATGTCTACATCTTACTCCCATTTGTAATAGGAGACTTAAGTCCTTGTACCCTAAGAAGTTATGATCTTCGATTCAAATGAAGGATTAAACCGAGAAAGAGGTTAACACCCAGGAGGGAAATACATTCAGCACAACAATGATGCTACCTTTTCAATAGTGTTATCTTCCCATCCTGTTTTTATTTGTATGTCTCACTTAGTTGTCATGACCTCCTAACTTTTGCTGTTTCTGAGTAACTTAGCAATATTCCTGTCAGTTAAGAATATCCTAACAAACTTAACTGCCATTCTCTGGTCACTCAGAATAAGACTGACTCCATCGCAGACTATCCCAGGCTCTAACATAAGGATAAAGGCTTCCTGAATTAAATGCCTGCCAAGATTTAGACTAACAGAAAAGAATCTAGGTAATAAAAACTATAAACAATTTCAGTTAGTATTTAAATTTAAATTAGTATTTGCTAATGAGCAGGGGTAGAGGTGGAATAGGACTGCTGGTTGGCTCAGCCAAGAAGAGCGATGACGCAGAACTTCGAGGTCAAGAGCAGAGGCTCTGGGTCCTGTGGGATTAGAGACTGGGCTTCTGGCTCCCGTGTGGGTCCTGGCTCTGGGATCTTGGAAAACTTCCTTACTGTGCACTTTTGTTTCCTCATTCATAAAATGGGGATAATAATAGTTTCTTAGAGGATTGTTGTAATGCTTCAATAAATTTTAAATGTACCTAGCACATGGCACTTAAGAGTTCAAGTAACGTTAACTATTGCAAACTATGTGTTCAACAAACTATCTTCCGATTTAATTCTAGCTCTTCCAGCAAGTTTACATATAGGAAAAGATGGGCTAATTAGTTGTATTTCTATATTACACATTTTTGTGCCATTTTAGTCACTAAGCTATAGCTAGATATTAGATAGTAAATTCCATGAGAGCAGGGGTTTTTCTCTGCTTTCTTTCATTCAGTACCTAAAACACTGGTTGAAATACAGTTGGTGCTTAATTAGTATCTGTTGAATAAATAAATAAATGAACCTAGCTTCCTATTTGTCCACATTCACTATCCCTTCAGATTGCTTATATGGTTTACATAGATAAAATGAGAAAATCTACATAGAATACTCAGCATTGCCAGACACATAGATTCATACAAACACAGGAAAAACCAAGCCTCAGCAATGTACCCCAGTCCCCTGCATGGTATCTCTTGGATATCATCATCTGGAATTCACCTTGCTCGTTGTGCTCCAGTCACACCAAATGACTTGCTGGTCGCCAGCACATGAGCAAGCTCTCCATTACCTCTGACATATCTCCTCCCACTCTCTTCCCCCCATCCCTGTCCCCCTACCTTTCCTCTAGCCCCCCAGTGTGCATTCCTGCTTAATGCCTCTGCACTGGCTGTTCTGTCTAGAACTCTCTTCCCCCCAGATATTGGCATGGCTAATTCCTTCACCTTCTTCAAGACTACCCATATGTCACCTTCTCAATGAGGTGTACCCTTGCTGCCCTATTTAAATTTGCACACTGGCTATATATATATATATATATATCCATTGTTTATTGTCTGTGTCCCATTGCCTCACCCCCGCCCTGCCTCTAGCATGTAAGTTCTAAGAGGGTGGGGGATTTTGTCTTGTGAAGTTCACTGAAATATCCTAGCCACCTAAAACAGCACTTAATAAATAGTAGGTCCCAAATAAATTTTTGTTGAATAAATTGAATGCATAAATGCACACGCTATCACTTCTCTCCTTTCCCATGTTCCTCTCTACATCTGAAATATGTATCTTTTTTTTTTTAAGATTTTATTTATTTATTTGACAGAGAGAGACACAGCGAGAGAGGGAACACAAGCGGGGGCAGTGGGAGAGGGAGAAGCAGGCTCCCGGCAGAGCAGGGAGCCCAATGCAGGGCTCGATCCCAAGACCCTGGGATCATGACCCGAGCCAAAGGCAGACGCTTAATGACTGAGCCACCCAGGCGCCGCTGAAATATGTATCTTATGTATTATTCCCCTTCATCCACAGTCTCATTGGCACTTTTTTACTTCATCCATTTCTTGTTTACCTCTTGGTCTGCCCCACTTCTTGGGTCAGGAGCTGCATCTCAGCTTATCTTTCTAGGCCAATCTCCTAATACATACCAGAAAATGAAAGGCATTCAAAAAACATTTATTGAACTCTGACCTGAATCGTATTGTATTTCAGGCAAAGGACTGCAACACATGAATCATATACAAACTCTGACCATGATTATATAGAAGAACTCATTCCCGAGCCATGTATCACCTTTGTTCTGCAAATCCTTTTGCTTCAAACGGAAGTTAGGGTATATCAATTTGGATAACTGGTTGAGGCAGGAGCTGATTTTTGCAAATTCTATTTTGCCAGGATTTCAGAGAATGCAATTTGGTCTTGAATAGCTGGTCTCGGACCAGATGGTTTGTACGTTCTGATTTTTAGAATTGGGGATGCTCCCTGACTAAAAATAAATTAAGGGAAGATGCAGAGTGGAAGCACTTATTATATGTAGGACATTGTGCCAGCGATTTTACATATATTAACTCATTTTATCCTCACAACAAACTCATGCAGGATATATTATTATCTACATTTTACAGATGAGGAAGCTGGAGTTCAGAGAATTAAATACCGCCAAGGTCACACGACAAGGACGTGGCATGACTGGAACTTGATCCAAAGCCCCTGCAGAGCAAAATCCCAGCCCTTGACACAGTATAGGTTGCCTTCCCTCCCCCCGTGTGCGAATTCTACCCTTAGAGTCATCTTTCTACGCATTGTGAACTCACACACTTATTTCATTGTCTTTTCACCTGTGGTGTTTTGTTCTTTTATTACCTTGCACACAGCGTGGAATGCTTTCTACAACTTATTCAGGCCTTCAAAGCTCAGACCCTGTAGAAGTATGGAATCTAATCGAATTTAGTGCCGGTCCACGAATGTCACACTGATGCTAACCAAATCGCAGGCCAGCTTCGGGAAGGTGTCCCTTCACAGCGTGGTCTCCCTGGCCGGAACTGGGCATTGGGTCTGACCCGACTGGATTAGGAAGGGCAGTGCCACAGTCCTGGATCTGAACTTTTTCATTTCCTGCTCAAGGATTTCTCATTTTCTTAGGCAAAACCAAAACAGGAACAAGGGAGGAAGCAGGCCGGGAAGGTGGGAGCGGTAGAGGAGACAGGAGAGGTACAGTTTGTCCTATTACACTGTGAGCAGCCGGAGTAGTCAGTCAAAAGCACTTCTTAAGGAGGACTGGTAGTGGGGCGCCTGGGTGGCTCAGTCGGTTAAGCATCTGCCTTCGGCTCAGGTCATGGTCCCAGGGTCCTGGGATCGAGTCCTGCATTGGGCTCCCTGCTCAGCGGGGAGTCTGCTTCTCCCTCTCCTTCCTGCTCGTGCTCTCTCTCACTATCTCTCTCTCAAATAAATAAATAAAATACAAAAAAAAAAAAAATACGGAGGATTGGTATGGAACAGCGGACTTGCCAAAGCACACAGAAGTCTATTCCAAAGGTCTGGGGAGGCTGACAGCCTCCAGAAGCTTCACCTATAGGACCTGGTGGACACCCCCAAAGACAAGGGTGAACAGAGCTCAGTCTATAACCAGAGAATGATCAATCTGTCAATCTATTGAGTATTGTTGATGGTCTCTAGTTTGATGCCCTGTCACTTGTCTCTGTCAGTCAGCAGTGAACTTTGGAATAAAAGGTTCATTCAATTTTATGGCCAGGAGAGGCCTTACAGGTTAATCTCATCCACCCTCTCATTTCACTGATGAAGCTTCTCAGCCATAGATGGATTAAGGGAACTTAACTTTTCAACTTCTATGAGAGCACAAAGTACAATAACAGAAAACATATTCTGGATTTTTCAGGGCGGTGCTGAACTTGCATATCCTGTCTGATTGTCCTCCTGCGTATACCTGTATTTGTCAGAGGCTGTGTTCCAATTTGAGGTTGGGAGAAATATGATCACCTTATAGCTCAGAAAATACTGTTCAAAAAATCCAGTTTGGCTTTTGCATCCATACTAAAGTACACAAGCTGGCGAAGGGAAGAGAATAGAACCATGTTCTACTCCTTTCTTTTCTCATTTTTTTTAACTTTCATAGAAATATGTGCTTTGGGGGAGAAACTGTGAACATATAAAGGTCCCCACTTGAGCTACTGACAAAGGGAACAATAGAAGAAAATACAGATAAGTAAGGGAGAAAAAGAAGTAGACACAGGTGGAACAAAGTGAATTAGAATTGAGTAGGTCACACAGAATTTTCAGGAATCGAACAGTTTAGGAATGCTCTTTGAAAAATTGATTTAAATATACCATGTAGCTAAACTGGTAGAAGTTAGGGGCAGGAGACTGAGCGTGAGAGATGCTGGGAAGCAAGAGGGTGAGCACAAAAGAGACCGCAGACAAGGGACCACCACAGCTGTGAGGAAGGTTCTCTAAGTGTAAGTTTCACCCCAAGAGAGAAAGATGCATGGGATGAGCTGCAGAGCATGCTTGCCTCCCTCCTAGACTCTGCTCCCCGCACCCAGAGTAGAAGGGAGCTCCTCAGAGCTTCCCCCGGGGTCAAACAGCAGCCAAGGTAGCAAAGCCCCAGGTGGAGAAAAGGGGAAGGCCACCTCTTTGTGGAAAGAAAATAAAATCCACAATAAAGCCAGGAAACTTCAGAAAACAAGAGAAGAGTGAGCCTTTGTATGAGGCGAGCTCTTTGTTTACACTAAACAGAAACAAGCACTAAATCGCAGGCGCTGCCTTTCTCCTTCCTTATTCTTCCTTCACACACTGCCAAACAGTGCAAACATCCGGATCCTAAAAGGACATTAAATATTGGTTGTTGGAGTCCTAACATCCAGGAGCAACCCAGGAATATTTACACAGGCTGCCTGAGAGACTCTGTCATTGTAAAAGCATTGTGAGTCAAGTATTCCTCAGTTCAAGAAAATAATCAGAATCTCTGAACATTTCCTAAAAAAGTAATATTTGGTCCCGAAATTCAAGCAATGATTTGAGAACGCTTTTTACATGTTCTTGGCAATTTTTTTTTTTTTTTTTTTTTGCATAGACGCTGTAAGAGACAAAAGTTTTTGTTACCAGTTAAGAAAAGATATTTTTTTTCTCTTTACATTAACTTCCTTTTCCCTACTTGAACAATAAAAAGAGGTGTGTGTTGGGGCCCCTGGTTGGCTCAGTTGGAAGGGTGTGCGACTCTTGATCTCAGGGTCATGAGTTTGAAACCCACGCCGGGCGTAGGGATTACTTTTAAAAAAAAAAAAGAGGTGTGTGTTGGAGCTTATTCAGATAGTGGGCTTGCTCACCACTTAAGCTTAGTGACCTGATAGTAACTTTCTCTCACAGAGCTGTTAGCTTTATCGTGTACTTAGCAACTTTCTTTTAAAAAAGTGAATACTGCCTCCTTCCTCCCTTTTACAGAAAGCAGTGAGAATTGTACCACAGGAAGAGCTGTAATGGCAGAAAGGGAGGTTGGAGAAGATCCTGAAGCTTCAGAGCTCAGAGATTGGAGTTTGTACATGGAGATATGGCCTGTGCGGCAGATATCCCCACCCCCATATCTTCCGAAGAAGGCAGCTGAGCACCTAGCTCATTTGGTTCCTGTTTCTTTTTGTATTTCTCTTTCCCATTAGAGGCTCAACATAAGCGGAGGGAAAATTATGACTCCTCTGTTCTCTGTGTGTGTGTGTATGTGTGCATGTGTGCAGGCACCTGCTGTCATTGTTTGCTATGGACAGAATTACCATTTTCGTATATGTGCCTCTCCCCAAATAGCTACATTATTAGCTACTTGGCAAGCAGCCTCAAATACTTAGTATCTTTAAAACCCAAGCATGTAGCAAAATGCTTACTACAGAGTAGGAAATGGATGGATTGCTTTTTTAACATGGAGGGTGAAGGAATGAATTCTTTGTTTCTGATTGAACCTGCTTGGAGTCCCTACATACAGCCAGTGGACCCTGGGACACTGTTCTCCATGTGGTTATCCAAACTGCTATTGTTTAATTTGGGAGATGGTCTCGTTTTCACACCATGGGTATATACTGAAATATAAGCAGGGATATTTTACTTCCTCTGTATATTTTGGGTTCTAACCATTCACCATATATTATGTCAGCCCTTTCTTTTCTTTCTGATCCCTCCAGGACAGAACATTATTCCATCCTGTGAGCAACAGCTGCATGGATTGCAACCCCGCAGAGAAGAAGATTTTCATGGCCAGATGTGACCCTCTATCTGAGACTCAGCAGTGGATTTTTGAACATATTAATATGACTGTTTTAGAAAAATTTAACCACCATGCCAGCTCCTAGAAAGAAGGAAGGAGCGAAGAATGAGTGATTACCTACAGATTATAAAAACTAAATTTTCGCCAGCATCTGGGTCGAAGGAGTCAGGAATAACATTTCCTAGATCCAGGAAGCCGGGTTTAAAGATTTGTAAATGCCATGTCAATGTAGGTTGTCCCGCAGAAATTCCTGCATCTGAAGAACTTGGCCGAGAACCTCACCAGCTGCATCTGAGAACTTGAGACGAGCAGTGCCCTTGCTGGCCAAGGGCAAAGATTATTTAAGGACTTTTCCAAACAACTGCTGAGTTAATAAATCCTAGCATTTCTCAGGTCAAATCCTGCAGTAGTGAGTAGCTATGAATGGATCCTATTAACTGGGTGGGAGGGGGGCGAAAATAGAGTGCATGACTGCAACCCGAGGAAACCACAGGTTTAGAACTAGCCACGCTTAAGGGGTGAGCTGTCCTCTCTGGTGCCATTCTCTAAGAATGGGTTAAGCAGGTTTAACCCTTAAAAGTGCTGCAGATGATTTTAGAGTGCTCATGCCATTCTGTTGTTTTCTTTTCAAACGAGGGTGCGCTGTCTAATGTTAAGACTCAAGTTACATAACGAAACGAACTTCCAGTGTTCGCATTCTTCCATTCACATTTCCTTTTAGAGCAGAGGTAACTTATTGTTCATCAAAGCTCATGCTCCATACATCAGCTGAAGTTCTAATTCAGTGCCCTTGTATGAATCCAGTTTAAAAACGAAACAAAAACTATGCTACCAAGTTACTCCAAAGAGAAAGATTTCACAGAAGCAGCAAAACCATGTAAGGTTTAGGAGAGGGATTTCCCTAGGAAATCGATTTTTACTTTTCTATTACTTTTAGAATTTTAAAAGTCTGATGTTTGTCCAGTCATACTTTTTATTCAGGAAGGAAATGGAGTGAGGTTGATGTAATTTGTTTAGGAGATTCTGAAATCCAAATAAATCTACACTCCAAGTGATGTGTGAAAACAGCTTGGTTCGCTTCGATTCTGTGTGATCGGTGCTGGGGACACAGACGTGGTTTCATTTGTTTTGTTTCAGGGTTTTTTTAATTTGTTTGTTTTATATCGCTGATATTAATGATGTTTTTGTTTCATTTGGAAGCTCACAGAAGGAATTTCCATTAATAAAGTGCTTCTGACACCATTTTCTGTTAATGAGACAATACTTTAGGGGTGACGAAAGGAATGATTACAAAACTAAATGAAACATTTAATCATTAAAAGAGCTTTTTTAAAAAAAATTTCAATAATTATGGAGGTGGGGGAAGAATATACAGGGATCGATCGGGATGGGTCTTTGGACGAAAGGGTCATGTTTGCTATACATTTCTCAAGCTTTTTCAGGTAGAAAAAGTTTTTATTTTGCTTTTGTTGTTCCTGTTTAGCTTAGTTTTTCTGTTAATGAGCATGTATCTGTGGTCCAGGATAGAGAAGCATTGGATTTTAGAACTGGGAAGACTCTAAGAATACAGCCCCTTTGTTTTTCCAAATGAAGAACAAAAGGCCAAAGAGGAGAGTCCTGATTCCTGGTGAGGCAGATGGCCTTTCTGAGCGTGCTTTTCCTTGTGTACTCGGTCTTGCTTGCTCTGTTACCCAAAGTGTTTCTGGTTCTGACTTGAAACTTGAAACTTGAAATTTTCAGTCATGAGATGAGACTATTATGCCTCCCTGGGGATGTTTCTGAGAGTAGCATTCATGTTCCGAAATTCTAATATATGAAACGTTTTCTTGTAAACGTTCATGATTTTGTTCTCTCCTCAAAATCGAATCAAAATGTCCAGCAAAACTGCCCTGCTCGTAGTTGGGGAAGAGTTACTCCATTATCTTTCCTGACTTTTCAAGCATTCTTTTGAGGAGCTATTCTTCTTAAAATGACAGTCACAGATTTTGTGTGTGTGTGTGTAGGTCAAGAGATCTTGAAGCATGCGAGATGCAGAGTAGAGAAAACCAATAGTGAGAAACTAACCTGTGAGGTGAACAATTCCAGAGAGTGAGTGAAGATTTATCTCAAGTGTTTAGAAAGCAATCTGGTTGTAGAATTAGAGGAACCTATAAAAATTCACATTATGTCATTAAACAGTTGACTGCTATTTACAGTTCCACCAAAGAGCCACCCCTGGGTTCCGCACCCTGGAAAGCCCAGATCTGCAATATGTCAGGATGCTCTAATCATGGGAAGCTAGCCATAACATGTTTGGCACTGTTTTCTGAGAAACCCTGGAGACCGCATCATTTTAGTGTAACACCCACAATTGACAAAGATTGGTTTCCCGATCTAAGAGGGGCTTATCTCTTGCATCTAATCTTACCTTTGAGCAAAAGGATGTAATACAAAAAATTAAAATTAGCAAAAAAATTTCAGAGAAGCCTGAGACATTAAAGGCAACATTAAAACCTCAAACTGTCAAGCAATTAAGTGTGTGCAAATAGGAAACATCCAAACAAGACTAAAATGAAGCCCAGAGAATCGACTTCTTAGCAGAAGTGCAGAACACTGCCAATAAGCACATTTCAGGAGGCATTCCCAGTCCCCCCGAAGGTTGGGACTCCACTTACTTGAAAAACCACCATTACTATTGCAAAAAATAGAAAATTACATATGTTCGTATGTTTGTTTGGCAAAGAGGAACTGAGGGA
Source organism: Phoca vitulina (assembly GCF_004348235.1). Classification (NCBI taxonomy): domain Eukaryota; kingdom Metazoa; phylum Chordata; class Mammalia; order Carnivora; family Phocidae; genus Phoca; species Phoca vitulina. The sequence goes on from NW_022589916.1 coordinate 17,294, forward strand.
TTATCAAGAAGATTCTCTTTCCTGGAAATAACATGATTCAGACATTAAACAGTACAGTTCTGACTTACCCTTTTATCAGAATGAAAGGGAAAATAGCATAAAGTTAATCTGGCCTCAGGAATTGCTGCTTCTCCATAATAAGAAATGGTTTTGCCAGAAGTTAGAACATAATTTTTTATACCCCTATGTATGTACTGAGGAAAGGTGATACATGCTTATTAACAAATGCTGAAAAGCAATTGTGAACTAATGATGGGATTTACACTTTGTTCCAAGATGAATTAATGCCATGGTAATAACAATGGATTAGCTTCTATGTCTACTGCTATTTAGTTAAAAAATATGAATATGATCACATGACTTTTTAAATGTGCTCATTATATGAGGCCTCAGTGAATAATGTAAGTTCCGGAATTATTTTGTGAATTGGTAATATAAAACTTTATAAAGAGATGCATAACGGGTGCCTGGGTGGCTCAGTTGGTTAAGCGACTGCCTTCGGCTCAGGTCATGATCCTGGAGTCCCTGGATCGAGTCCCGCATCGGGCTCCCTGCTCGGCAGGGAGTCTGCTTCTCCCTCTGACCCTAACCCCTCTCATGTGCTTTCTCTCATTCTCTCTCTCTCAAATAAATAAATAAAATCTTAAAAAAAAAAAAAAAGAGATGCATAACATATAACGAACTGGATTTACCATCAGTGAAAGAGAGGCTTAGGCCCATTCTGTCCATGTTCTTGCAAAACATAAAACCAATGAATGACAACACCTGACACCACTTCCTTGAGGAGCAGTTACATGTTTTTTTTTTTAAAGCCAAAAAATATGTAAAGGGCATATAAATATCTCTTGTGATTCTTGCCCTCACGTGGAAAGTTTCTATTTCAGTTCTTTCGTAAGTAAGGAAATAGCAAAAAGAACTCCTTTATTGGAACAGGTAAAGTCCATGTCAGACACGTCCGAAGAGCCAATGACACTTCAGTTATGAAGCCAGCTGTCCAGTCATGGGAGGAAGGCCATACTCACCACCGGGCGACATTCCTGGCCCAGGACTTGACAGAACGGAGTTGACGGCAAGGTCTGTCACCAACTGCTTTTGATTCCCGTCCTCAGTGTTACAACGCAATCTTTCCCAGGAGGGGACCAATCCGAGCCCCACCCCACCCCCATGCCTTCAAATGCTTCCAGATTACATTATTTAGAATTCAGAACCATCCTAACAATATGTGATTCTTGTGAACATTGGTTTATCCCCCGGGAATCCCTTTTGTAAAGTCTCCTTAGGCTTCTTCCCCTGGCAGAAACACAAGGCTGTGATACACTTTCCTAAACAGGTGCTGGAGATAAGGAAATAAGGCATGTCATATAAATCCTGAGAAGGAACACCTCGAAGGGAAAATATTTTTAAGCAGCTCTCCACAATTCCGAGAGTAAATACAAATGGTGAGAGGTAAATTGTGCCCCTGACGTGGGTGCGTGTGGTCCTCGCCATTCACCGCATCGACAAGCTCCGCCTTGCCCCCCGTAACTCTCAGATGACACCACGAACTGTACTTACTCTCTCTGTGCGAAACTGCGGCGGAGAACACCGAAGCGTGACAAGTGGCCCAGTCCTGCCCACACCGCCGATGTTGGAAGATTGCTCTTTGATTTATGTCTGTAGCCTCTGCTTGCAGAACCGGGAGCTGTTTGCAACTCTATTTGGTAGACTTGACATTGGCCTGAAGCTTTTATTCACAGTCACTCATCTCTACACTTGACGCACCAGGCTGGTGCGTCCGGTACTGTGGCTTCGCAGCAGAAAACAGCTCAGGCGCATGTTTGATACTTCACTTCAGAGAAACCTGGGAGCATTTCTTCCGTCCCTCCTGCCTGAAGCTGCCCCCTCCAGCTCACCACACAATAGCCTCCCGGGGCTGCCCAGTCTGCCACTCTCCACCTTTGCTTCGTCCCACCGTGATGCCACCGACCTCAACACAGAAGTCTGGCTACATTTCAGAATCTTACTGTTCATGCTTTTATTCTGACATTACTCACCTTGGGGTGGGGGTGGGGGATGTTTGTAACTAAGTGACGTAGATCCTGATTTACCAGGGACAGTCCTGGTTTATGCCTGCTGTCAGGTGCATTTATTAATAGTGCCCCTTTTTACTCTTACAAGTATCCTAGTTTGGATAGCAAATCAGATGGTCACTATTTATAATCCACCTGTCTGGTGGAAAGTTCCTTAGGGAAAGTTAAAATGTCCTCTATTTATTAATGCTTATAGACTGCAAGAGACCAACTAGTTTTACTCTTTCCCTTCAAACAAGACGAAACAAAAACTAATTATATTTATTGATCGCCTATCGCATTCACATGCAATAAGTTCTTTCCAGGTTGCATAAACGGAAGCTTTTCAATTAAGAGTTCTTGTACCCGGGGCACCTGGGTGGCTCAGTTGTCAAGTGTCTGTCAAGATCCCAGGGTCCTGGGATTGATTGAGCCCTACATTGGGCTCCCTGCTCAGCGGGAAACCTGCTTCTCCCAACCCCCACTCCCCCTGCTTGTGTTCCCTCTCTCGCTGTGTCTCTCTCTGTCAAATAAATAAGATTAAAAAAAAAAAAGAGTGCTTATACCCACGTTAATCTTTTTGCTGAATTAAGAGGATTCTAATTTAAACGTTTTTTCATGATTTTAAAAATATATTTAAAATAAACTAAGTCATTTTCGACTTTTCCAAGCTAAAAACAGTAGATGCTCACCATTAGCCATATTATTAATTTTCAATATTATGGTACAGGATAGAAATAGATAAGGTAGGTAGGTAAGTAGGTAGGTAGATAGATACATTCTATTTGCATTATTGGTTTTGTTTTTCAAAATGACTTTACATTTAACTCATTCCACCCTATCTCAGAGGTAGATAACATTACCATCCTTATGAAGAAACTGAAGGACTCAAAGTCAAGGGGTTCACTAGATCAAGGTCAACAGTTGATAGTGGCCTCTCTCCGTATTTGTAATTATTATTAACCTGTGACAAGTTAAACAGTGGAGCCAGGACTGGAAGTCAGGCTTTCTGATGCTTAGGCTTCAGCTCCTTCCACTCTCCATGGTAATTCATACCTCACTCTAGGGTCACTGGTCCCCAGCAAAACCAAATATGAGATGTATTGAGTTACTTCAAAAACTCTGTGAACAATCATTCCTTGGGGCCTCCATTTTTAACCCCTTAATTATGTTTGCTTATCTCTGTACCTGTGTGTTTTTGTTGGTTTTTCCACAAGCTTATTAAAGCAAGAACACCAAACTGAATTTAGGATTAGTTCCTCTTAATGAGATTTCCAGGGCACTTTGAAGAAGTGATCAACTAAAGCTATTTGCATAGCTCTGGAAGAAAATCCTAAAGCAAATACTTGCACTGTGTGATTGTCAATGGGCTCAGCCCTGGGTGTGGGGGAGGGGGCAGTCACCAAGCAAAGATTTTGCAGTAAGTCTCCAAATTGACCTTCTTTCAATTTTCTTACTTCTGAAAAGTTCTGTCCAGGTACACTGAGGTGAGTTCTCTCTGCAGCACTTTCTCTCTTCTGGGGGTACTAAAGCAGAATTTCTGGGTAAGGCTGCTAGATACAGATAATTCTGCGATTGGAAAGACAATGAATTGCTTTGTGCCCCAGCTCTCAATGTCTTACCACTAGTAAATCCCAGTTAATTCTCTGACATGGTTGTCTTGCTCACATGCATGGGCTACCGGAGCCTGAGAGCATGGCCAGCTGGGATCCACAGCTAAACTTCCATTGAGAGGAACATATCCAAGAACACTTTACTTCAAAAATCCTCTAGCTTTTATTAGGCCAGTGCTTACTAAACTGTATCACCTGGAGGGATCGTTAAAACACAGATTTCAAGGCCACAGCCCTCAAATTTCTGAATCATTCAATCTGGGATGGGACCCAAGAATTTATATTTATACTAAATTTCCAGCGGATGCTGATCTTGATGGCCCGGGATCCCCACGTTGGCTTAGGTCAATAGTCTCACCACTTTGAAAATACCTTTTTAAAGATAGGTTTGTTAATCTTGAACATATTCAGAAACCATTATTATATTTGAAAGCCATCTATCAGAAATGATAAAACCAACTCACTCAAAATTCAAATGAGTCTAAGTCAGTTCAATAAATATTTATACCTCTTTTCAAGCTCTTTAAATCAGGATTACAGAGCTGGAAGACTAAGAATAGGCTATATTGTGGTATCATAATAAATATCTTTTTAATCACTTACATTTCTCAACTGAAGTATAATGCCTAGGTCAAGACCCCTACCATTAAGTGCCTGGCATTGAGCATCAAATTAATAATTTAATCATTATTGTTCCTTCCTCTGAGGTATTAGCAAACTTCATGCTACTATAGAACAGTATTGAAAATCAAAAGATGGCATAGTATGGTTAAATAATTTACTTAACGCTGTTTTTATATCAGCGTTAAGTAAATTATATCAGCCTGCCTGCCTAGACCATGTTTTTCTCCAGTTCTGTCTTATGAAAAGAAACATTACTTGTTTGGCGGCAAACATCTGGCCAAGCTCATTTCAAAACCATTGTGCAGATATGACTGACTTTCATCTTTGAAAAATGCTGCAAGTTTAATTAAAAGTCTTTTAAGTGCATCAGTATCTCACTATGTTCAACTCAGTTCAGCAACTTCATTAGAAATAGTTGCAAAAAGTAAAGAAAACCTTAGTATTTCTGCCATCTTGGAACTGTGGTTCTCTTGTAATCTTCTTTTCACTGAAAATAAATACTAAGATCTTTTTTAAAGGTTATTTCTCCCTCGTCCTCTGCAAAAATAAAAGATTTTTTTTAGATTTTATTTATTTATTTGAGAGAGAGAGCAAGAGCGAGAGAGCACGAGCAGGGGGAGAGGGGCGGAGGGAGAGGGAGAAGCAAACTCCCTACTGAGCAGGGAGCCCGATGCGGGGCTCGATCCCAGGACCCTGAGATCATGACCTGAGCCGAAGGCAGATGTTTAACCGACTGAGCCACCTAAGTGTCCTCCGCAAAAATAAAAGTTAACAGAGAATATTTTTCATTTTTTTCTTTTCAGTTTATTTAAATTTTAACCCCTAATGACACACAGAGGGTAAATCTTCCAAATTACTTTTTCTCCCCAAACATTTCTCTGTGTGTGTGTGTGTGTGTGTGTGTGTGTGTGTGTGTGTACGTGAGCACACGCATTACAGGTGCATGAAAGAACATACGGGAAAAGGTGTTTTGCTTTACTGATATTTGCTCTTCAAATTTCTATCATCCAGCATGTTGTTTGTTACAGAATTTATAATGTAGTCATGTGCCAAAAATCCAAGCCACAGGTGTTCAGATTTTATGGAGGAAAAATTGCAGTAGAGATGTGAAAACTTCTTTTAAAGCCAAAATGTAGACGGTGCATCTCAAATGAAAAAGATAAACTTCTACCACCAGGACTTTCAATTCTTTTTAAAGCTAGTGAGAACCAAGTGCTAACCAATGCTCCCCAATCCTAGTAACGAAGGGATTAAAGGGGGTGGGGAAGTGGCAGGGGGGTGAGGTTAAGAGAGAGAAAGAGAAACAGTCATGCTTTATTTCCCTAAAGATAATTTTTCTTTTTAACGTCTTGGAGGAAGCAGCAGGGAAGTGTCGGCGTGACTGAGATGTCAAAGAAATAATCTCACAAAAGAAAAGCTGCACTAGAAGCAAGGAGCCATTTCTCATTAATATCTCCCTGCTAGCAAATGGCGAGGGGCAGACTACATAGAGGCACACACCCATTCTCAAAACGGCTTTCAGTCGGAAGACAAGGATTTATAAAGAATGGGAGCTCAAACAAGTATTAAATAACTATGCAGAGTCACTGAAATGTTTAAAAATAAAACAATCTCTAGGGCAATTCATCGGGATAATAAATGCCTCTGCTTGAGAAAGGACATGGAGTGGAGGCTCTTTCATGGTGAATGACAGGAAGCCTTAACCAGGGGGGGAGAGCTAATGACCTTGTTTCTACATTCTTCAGACATCAGTCGGCTGGCAGAAAACCGCCTGTGGGGTTGAGGGAGTGATGGTTTAAAATGACCAGGGAGAAAGGCTACAAGAAAAAATGAGCTGCGGCTTTGGTGGCAGCTTCTAAAGATGTTGATGAATATCTCCACACTTTGTGCGGTCTGCTCCCCAGCCGAGCCATTGGCCAAGATGCAAAGATATTAGCAAGGCTCATTGAGAAATTATTCTTCTCCTTCCATTTCTTTTTAAGTTCTCCCCTATTCCTACCAATCCTGAGTAAACTTCTTCCAAAAATGAAGTTAAAACATCGGGTGACTTGAGGAAGTCAGAGCATCTTTCTTGTCGAGGTAAAGAGAAATGTTAGAACAGCAAAATCCCCGATCTTCCTTCACATCACCTTTTCTGTTTCTCTTTTCCCAAACTAAGAAAAATGTTTCGGGCAACGCCAGTAGGCTGGCCTCTTTCTCTGAGGACTCCATGCTCTCTCTAAATTTAATTCAATAACTGTTTGTTGAGTACCAGCACAAGCAAGGCTTCACTTTAGAACAAAAGGTACAAATAGCTAGAAAACAAATGTCTGGTTAGTTGTCCAAAAATTCTGTTCTTGCCCTAGCTGTGGCCCTTTTCTCCCATTTGAAACTAGGTGAGTCTTTAACCCCTCTAAGTCTTCTTCTTCATGATAATGATGAAATGTGTTAATCAATAAGAAATCGCCGTGTAACTTGCAGGCAAAACGTAAATGAAACAAGTCAATATTTAATAAGAGTCTATGCCCTAGCACCTCACAATTTAACAAAGTGATTCTTAGATAGGGTGACTGTATTATTTATTGTACAAACCAGATAATTTTTGAGACTGAAAGGAGATATTAATGGTTATGGAGGAAAAACAGATGAGAACCAGGAGTGGGGGAAGCTAGGACATATGGTGATCCTCTTCTTAAAGATGCTAACAAAAGATTTATGGATAAGATGGAAAAAAAATTTTTTTAGAATGGGGGGAGGGGCACAGGGAGAGAGAGAGAATCTCAAGCAGATTCCACCCCCAGTGCGGAGGTGACAGGGCTCAATCTCATGACCCTGAGATCATGACCTGAGCCAAAATCAAGAATCGGATGCTTCACTGACTGAGCCAGCCAGGTGCCCCTGGATAAGATGAAATATTAAAACTGAACCCACATAGCCAACATTTAGGAATTGTTGGAGAAGAAAAAAACTTTTCCTCTATCCTCTTATGTACGGTTTTGAGGGCCTGCAAATTAAAGTGATAAAAGACAGATGAGTAAAGAAAAAAAACACATGTAGTTATGTATTTATGCAAAAGAGTTCATAAAAAATGTGACCCAGAGAGGCAGTTAGAACATGGGGCTTTTATACCATCTGAATAGGAGATGGAGACGGGTAAAGGGGAACTTCTGGGAGAATAAATTTCTTCTTAGAAGGGGGTCAGGGAGAAGGGTACTTATGGAAAAACCAGTGACTTTTTGGAAATATGAATCAGCCCCTAGACGAATAGATGGGAGATATGACAGTTTGTGACAATGTCTGTTTGGATGTGCTGCGAACTTCTTGTCTCTAAGAAGAGATTAGAACTTTTCCCGGAGTGCGGATTTATGACAGTTGAGTTCTTTTGAGTCCTTTCAGGAGGCTCTGCTTTTAGGCAGATAAAGGATTTTAATTCTGAAATGACTTAGCTCAAAATAATTTTTATGCCAAACCAGCATATTGTGGGATGGCATATCCTGATCCCCTTCAGGGTTAACAAAGTGGATCACATTCTCTTATTGGGAAGTTCTTTGGAATCATGTAGGTTATGTAGTTCTATTTGCTATTTTTAAGTTCAAGCATGAAGCTTTATCTAAAGTTAAGGTGCTATTATAGCTAGATTATAATATCTAGGCTATTCACTGCTTGAAAATGGCCTTAAAACCTTTATTCATCAAATCAGGGTATCAAAATAACATCATAATAACCAGCTTAATTTAGAGAATATAAGTAAAAATCTTATAAAGAAGGTGCTTTAAGGAGGAAAGATAGTCTTCTCTGTTTTGATATGCAATTGTATATACTTAATTAAAAATAAAAGAAAAAGGCAAGTAGAGCTTAGAAAACAATTGAATTATTAAATATCTCCCACAACATTAAAATTGCTATTTTGTAGTTTGCTTTATGTAGACGGCCAGTAGCATTGTGTTTTGCATGATGAATGAGGATTTGGGAAGGAAGCTGTTGTCAGAGAATTTAGCAATAAAACAAAATAGCAAAGAAGACACTAGGTTTTTAAGTGCTAATTTACTTCCTTGGTTCTGCATTGCACCAGGGGTAACTCCTCTATCAAAATGTAGTAATAATAGGTTACCTGATAAATGTGCCCCATCTTCAGAATGTGTGATGAGCTGTGTTTGTTCAATTTCACTGCATCCCAAGACAAAAGACAATGGGGAAAGGTTACTACGAAATGAAGCAAATTATTTTCTAGGGGGTTTGTTCCTGATAAGCCAAATTGTAGCCACTACAAAAAGGAGACGATATATCATCTGCTTTAGAAACCAACCAAACAAACCAAACAAAAACAAACATAAGGCGCCTAAATGTTACTCCAGCAATAGACCTGGGTGGAGAGAACTCAGTTTATCCAAAATATGTATATATTAGATACCTAAAAATTGTGTTGAGTGGATGGATGGATGGATGAATGGCAGGAACATGCCTACTTCCCTGTGCTACTCTCAATATTTCCCATAACTCAACCTTGAAAGTGGAGAACAGAGAGAACAAGAGACAGAATGTAAGAGAGAGAGAGATTGGGAGAGGGAGAAAAGTAATATACATGGAAGCCCACATTCTAAAGCATGAGAAATATACCATAACTGGATATTTTGATTGATGTAGTGAGTTATTTTGTAATTGCTGCTTCAAGAAAAAAAAGAATGAGATGCAATCAAATATACCCCATTAGGCAGTGAACAGGGGAAAAAAAGTCTCCGGAGAAGAGCACAAATCCCTGTCTGCCGTGAGTCTCTAACGACTCTGAACCACTTAAACTCTCCCATGAGCAGATCCCGCCGTTGGAAGAAGCACAAAGCAGAAAGACTACCCTTCTCTTTCCCAGCTTATGCTGACACTTTCACCCCTTCTATATGTACACAGCAAGGATATGCACTAAGGATTGTCAGTAGTTAGAGAAAGGAATCGGAGAAAAAGAAAAGATCCAACGCAGGCTGCTAAGTATACAAATTACATAGAGGGTTCTATTTATTGATGGAAATGGCAAATAGAGATATGTCATATTGAGTCCCTTGAGAGAGACATTCATTTTAATGGTGAGACCTCAGTAAAGCTAAGGCAGCAGAGTCCCATTGTGGGTACAGTTTCTGGCCTCTTGGCTGTTAATGGAATGAGCATTAACCCTTTCCAAGAAAACCTGGGGGCACTAGGTGCTCTGGGAGGGAAAGAAACAGTAGAAGCCACGTAAGTAAATTACCCCAACAAATTCACATTTATTTATTTGCAAGCGGGAGTCTGTGATTCGAAAGCTTTTCAGGGTAGTGACATTGATTGCTAAAACTAATTAAGCAGGAAGAAATGCATGAAACTGAGAAAGGAGGCCAGTCGAAGGCAAACATTAGGCTATAACACAAAAACAAAGGCTTCAGAAGTAACTGAAAGTTTCCTGACTGTTCTTGACCTACGAACTTTATTTCATTTTGTTTATGCTGCTGAATCACACAAAATGGAAAGTAATCAAAAGCAATGGAAGCAGTAATTGCTTTCCTAATAGTTACTGTTTTGACCTGATGTGAATTAATATTCTTAAACGTCTTCAAGGCACATTGCATTTGACTAGCTTATTCCTCCAAGTCACCACAAGAGGAACGATGCTTACCATACATCCAGCAAAGCTGCTTTGTTTTTATTTTGTTTCTGTTTCCATTTCTAATTCCTCAGGTCACCAACTCTAATTTCATAGGAGTTAAACTTTGCTAATCAGTCACATAACCGTGGGTAAATGGCCCGATATCTATAATGTAGAATATTCATTCCTAAATTGTACTAACATCCCTTAACAATGGAAAGTTCTGTGATTTTATAATAACAATAAAGTGGGGGGAAAAAGGGGATCCATTTGAGCTATAAGAATATAGTCTGGAGAACATGGAACATATTTTTCCCTCCTTTAGAGGGTTGGGATAAGACTAATCATTGGCGATGTTAGAGTAAACAAAGTAATTTTACACGCCATACAAAAATGAGATGATGGATCACAGCACGCTCTTAGATATTACAAGCGGCTGGCAACGTATTAAGTCTATTGGCTATTGATTCAATCATTCAACAAACATCTATTGAGTGGCTGAACGGTAGATGCTCATCAGACAAGCTCTCAAAAACCTATAATATTTCTTCATGGCAAAGCTTTCTCCTATGAAGCTGTTTACATAACTGAATTCACAGAGGGGCTCCTCAGCTACTCTCTAAACCTTGCCAGCAGGCCGAAAATCTGCTTATCGGATTACAAAACCACAGCCAGACGTAATGTTTAAAGGAAAACATTCTTAATAGTACTCTTACTCTCCTTTACTATTGTTTGTAATAGATGACTGGAGAGTCCTCACAGAATAAGATAAAAAGAAAAGGAAAGAAGATTTTGAGGACTTTGGGGGACCAACTTTTAGAAAATAAAAATAGGCTAGTTATGGTCAATGTCGGAAGGGAACTAGGAATTACACGTCCGAGGCCGGAGAAAACCTCTCTCCTTCCTCCTCCTGAAGAGCCCTCCGGCCCAGCCAGCTGACGGAGCACGGCTGGTTCACGCTCGAAGTCCCGACGAGGGGGCGTGGGAAAGGCCGCGGGGCTCAGCGCCTTGTTGGGTCTCCTCATGTGTCTTGTCACAATTAATTTATTAAGAGCTTGCAAAGCTCCCACGTTTCTAAATGTTCTATGGAGTTAAAGGAATTTGAATTCTTTTCTAAAACAAGCTCATTCTCACTCACACTTCTGGTATGCTTTCTCAAGAGCATGAGAAAAGGGCAGGGTTGCGGTTAGTGCTGACAACTGAAGATAACCTTGATCCTGGCTGCGGGGGCGCCGCTGGGCGTTCGAAGGCTCTCCGTCGCTGTCAGCGGCAGCACAGAGGCTGACAATGGACGCCTCATAAATGTAGTCGCCAGCCTTGCACTCGTCTGCGTCTGAGGGCCTCTGGTCTCTAAGGGTAGGCTGAAGGGATAGAGGCAGGGTAAGTGCTTTCCCACCCGAGACAGGCCCTCAGAAAACGGCGAAGGCCTATTAAAATAGGACGCGTTCCCTCGGTTCCAAAATGGCGCCAAAAATGTTCCAAAATGGCGCCGAAAATGTTCCAAAATGGCGCCGAAAATGTTCCAAAATGGCGACGAAAAAGCCAACCGGTGAAGGATGGAGTTTAGCCGAGCCAGGCAAACACTTTTGCCAGAGCCGCTTCAAACTCTTCAGGATCAAATGTTAACTAAGTGGCAATTTTCATTCACTGGCTTCAGATTTCTTCTTAAAAGAGAGAGAGTAGAAGCCTATCAAATAGCTCACTGATATTTTCGCCCTCGGCAGGAAACGGGCCTGCTGTCCTGACGCTGGAACGGGAAGACTGTTCACCCGGTTGCCCGTTTTTAGCAATCCAATAAGTAAATAACTTAGGCCTGATCTTTATAGACAGTTCGACGGTGCGGCGCTTGATCAATATGCCTGTGTGGCTGCCTCACAGCAAAACAAAGAACAATGCCGGCTAACAAGACAGCTGCAAAAATTAACATTAGATCGTGGAGGAGATGGGAGTTTCAGGATTACAGACGCTGTCCCTGGCAAGAGAGATACCTGTTACAAAAGAGTGATGGTTATTAAAAGAGCAAGAAGCCACTGCAGATATATTTAAGGCACGCGACCATCCATTGTCACGTAAGTGCCACTGCCTGGAGTTGAGCACAAGAAGGTAACTGGAATCTGTGATTCTCCTTTATCATTTGAGATTCACAGCCTGAGGGACAGGGCCATGCAAAACACAAACTCCATCTGAATTTTGTACCAAAGCCCTACCATTAACTTCCCATTATCAGCAGCAAACTTGGTATAAAAGGGCATTTGAAGAAGGATATTGGTCCAGGCAATCGTGGCGTTTGGTGGGTTAGAACTTGGGTCTTCTGAAAAGCTTTAGCTTCTTTTTGCAACCATTTGCAAAATCCTTGCTAGAAGTAGGGAAAATCTATATACTAATCATATATCCAATTGGGCTGAAACTGAAGGAAGTTAAGAGGAGAACACAAATCTGACTCAGAGGGCAAAGGGACTGCCGTACAAAAAGAAATGATTAAAGGGTTCTAAAATGCCCAGCTCTGCTGAGTAGCCACCAAGCGAAGACGTGATTGTCACTGGAAAGGGTCCATAGAGTGTAAACAACAGTCAGGATCATTGCTGAGCTGAGGAGAAGGAATAAATTGAGGTGAAATTAAGGACAGAGAAATTTTTACTTAATGCCTGTAATGAAAAAAGCTGCCAGATAGTGAAACATCTGGGGTAACTGGGGGTAACCATGAGCCGTTTTCTCAGGAAGCTTTCAAAGGTCAGGCTTCACCAAGAACCAAAAGAACATTTTTCCTGTCCTTTGGATTGGAAAAACCCTTCATAAAAGAGTAGGATTCTATTTTTTGGAGAAAATAATTGTCTAAAATTCCTCTCAGAGAAAGAAAAATCTGTGATGGGACAACACAGGGAGCTAGTTTATTTGTTTGTTTGTTCGTTTGTTTTAAGTAGGCTCTACACTCAACGTGGGGTCCAACACAGGGCTTGAACTCACAACCCCGAGATCAAGACTTGAGCAGAGATCAAGATTCTTTTTTTTTTAGATTTCATTTATTCATTTGACAGAGAGAGAGCACGCACAAGCAGGGGAAGTGGCAGGGAGAAGCAGCCCCCCTCCCCTCCACCAGCAGGGAGCCCCATGTGGGGTTTGATCCCAGGGTCCTGGGATCATGCCCTGAGCCGAATGGCACCTTAACCAACTGAGCCACCCAGGTGCCCCCACAGGGAGCTAGTTTTAAAGGACGTGAGGTAAGAGCAGAATGCTTAGAAAAGAGGCAGGTCATTGGCCAGCAGAGAAGCAGTAGGAGGCACCACTTAACCAGACTCTTCAGAAAGACAATGATAGCCCTATACTAGTAACAAACTTCTGCTTCTATGTTGAAAGCAATAGCATAGGCATCTTCTCTAGTTCATCAGCATGACTGGATTTTTCCTAGCAGTAGCCTCAATAGTTGGCAGCAACCTACCACTTCAATTCTTTCTGTCCTTAAGCTAAGACGTGTCTAAAAACTCTAGTAAACTAGGCTTGGTAACATCTTCTATTTTTAACTAACAGAGTGGTGGCTCAGAACACAAGCTTGCCATCAAGCAGATCTGAGTTCAAATTTCAGCTCTGATATTTCCCTGTGTGACCACTGGCCAATTAATATAACTTTTCAATGACCCAAATTCTCAGCTGAAGATGGGATAATAATATATACCTCTAGCAGCCAGTGTTCTTGGTTGCAAGAATTACATGGGAAAACTTAAGCAGAAAAAGAAACCTATCAGAAGGTTATTGGAGAGTTCACAGAATGATCAGTAGAACCAGGTGGAAGAAATGGATGGAAATTAAGAGAGGTGAGTCACCCAAGCAATGGGCAAAGTTATGCCACAGAAATTGTCTCGTTAGGGTATTACTACATGAATTGTCGCCACCACGACCTCTGGGCCATACACGACTAGACTCTGCTGTCACTGGATACCGGATGTTACTTCCATCCTCTCTGCGCATGGCCATCCTGAGGTGAATTGTAAAAGATCTCTGCATCTCGTTTCTCTCACTTAAGAATCTAATTCCCTACTGGGAGCATTTGATTGGCCAAACCTAGGTCACATGCCTGTTTTATAGCTGCCAGAGGGGGACAGAAAGAGAGTATCTGATCCTCTTCATCTTCTTTAGTTGAAGACAGGGCTCTGTCTCCCATGGAGATTCACATGGTAAAGGATTTTTCCAAATTAGAAGGCAGATTTGAATGCTGGGAAGCCAGAAAAAGGGCAAACATCTATACAGTTCACCTCTTTGGCTGTCCAACTTTGCCTAGATTATTCTTTCCCTAATTTAAGTTTCCCCTAAAAGTTCCTACCTAACAAAATTCAACTATCCTTATATAGTCAAAAATTCACAAACCCTCTCCCAAAAGGAAGACACGGCACTGGTTCTCACACCAATTTAAATCCCGGCTGTCTCAATGATGTTAGCTTCTCTCGTGCTATCATAATCCCATCTCAGTACCCAGAAACTAATGACAAATTGTAACATGAATAGCTCTACCCCTACAGTGTTGGAAAGGGAGAGGAGAGAAAAAGGAAACATGCAAGGATCTGTCTAACTCAAATCTATCAGGTTCTGAGTTTAGAGGGGGAGAGGTCAGACAGCAAGAGATGTTACATATACATTCACAGCAAGGAAGGAAATCCACAGTCATTATATCTACATGGTCATTGGGCCATGGCTAAAATTTTATTCCTCTTCCATAGCCTATTTGCTGTTCAGGGCTTTTTTTTTTCTTCCTGGTAAGGTCATTCAAATCTTTATTTCAGAGGGATCTGGGTTTGGGGGTCCTGCCTACATGGAATTGTAGTAGCTCTCCATTCATTGTAACTCTGGCTACAATAGAAGGAGGAATTACCCCAGAACATCACTTCAATGTCACAGCAACAGGTCACCTTCACCGTGATACTCAGGATCAACTATGAGCGTCAACACCAACGCTTTCTATTGCAATGGCAGAAGGAGATCAAAATGGTCAGGTAGCAGTCTCAATTTCCAATTCAATGGACCATTGTTTTGTTTCCTGACAAACACATTTATCCCTTGAGTACTTAAGGCTCTAACCAATGAGACCCAGTGTCACATGAATAGAAGGAAAAATTTTGAATTGGTCATTAGGCATAATTATTTATATTCCTTGGTTCCAAGGTTCATGTACTCTAACCAGGAAAAGTGCCGTAAGTTGGTCTAAGAGCATATAGTTGAAAGCTTGCCTAGAATAGTTTGCAAGATGTATGAGCCAGCTGACACCATGAGTAAATCTTCAATAGGTTTTTCCATAAAGCCAGCTGCTTCTGGATGGGAGAGCACATGTAAAGATCAACGAATAACTGAGAATGAACCCATTGCCTTTGTTAATTCACTGTAAAGTGAGTCCTCGGTCAGAGCAAAGTTGTGTGGGATACCGTGTCTAAGGTCTTCGGTAAACCCAGTCATCAGCCAAACTATGATCCATTGATCATGACATGTGTAAAACCTTACATCAGGCTATTCTCCTTTCCAGACTTAAAAGGTAACAAATAGGGGCTGCCCAGAGCTCCTCCCTGCGGAATGACTGACTTTCATCACCCCTCCAGGCCAGGCTGCATGGAATGGAATTGCGTAATTCGCCATCTACTTCTGACTCATGCTCAGCCAGGGGTTCAGAACATGAAGTCAAGCTCAAAACGCTTCTTCCTCATTAAAGCAGTTATGGGGAACCCTCATGAGGCCAAACATGTTTGCTCAGTTGTTAAATGGGTTTTAGCAGCTTGGGAAGATAAAACGGGAGAAGTATTTGAAGCAGTTAGTCCAGAATCTGACAGGCTAAAAATCCTAAAATCCAAGTCATTATTGTAGCCGAAGCACATTTTTAGGCAGGAACCAATATATGTGGGCAAGCAAATGAAATCAATGACAGATTTTTCCTAAGTCTACACACTTAAATGAGAATATTCAGTAAATACACTAATGGGTACATACTTAGCATCCTTTAGTATTAAAGTTAGGCATTTTAAACCCAATTAATGCACACGCGCGTGCACGCACACACACACACACACACACACACACTTTTCTAATGAATTACCTGGGAGAAATAATACAGATCTATGATATCAAATAAGATGAGAAAATTCTAAACATTTCTGTATACAAATACTTTTTTACATAGATTCTTTCTGTAGAAAAATTCACTTGTCTACTCCAGGAGGGAACCAGGGTTCTATTTCTCCTCATAAATCACTACCCTTTATCCAACTGTATACATTTAACAGATCCAAACTATGGCATTGAGAAAGGAAGCCAGTGACAGAGATCACAGAGCAACATCTTGAAGAGTCAGATTGGAAGCCTCATCCGTAGAGTAGCCACCCTTGGACGATGCCGTCATGCCAAGTATATCTCTAGATCTTCACGACCAGATCATTCTTTCTCAAACATTAATGTAATTACCATGGAAAAAATGAGCACCAGAGACATCTGGAGAAACTCAGAAACCTGAAGGTGAGAGACTGCTTGTTACACCTCCTCCTACATGGTATTTTCTAGACTGAAGTTTTGGAGTGTCTCTTACAGCAGGAGTGTTACTTAATCACAATTTCCCCCTTCAACGATCGAGTTTTAAAATAACTGAATATTTAATTAATTCTCCAGAGGAATCTAAAATATGCAGAATTGATTAAAGAGTAAAAAATGTTGCAGTTGTTCTATAACTGTAACCTCATTGAATGCAAACGAAATGCTCCAAAATGCGAACAGCTTACACAATCTAAAGGATATTGGAAAGTAGAATTGAATGTTAATTTCATCTAGAGGACCAGATACTGAGACTTCCAGACAGCCTCCATCCTGTTTTTCACAACTAAGCTGTCCCTGAATTTAAAGGAGAGGGGATTAATCATAATCTGTGATTCTGTGAAAATATGTCATTATGCATTTGAAAATGGTAGTTCCAAGTAAAATTAAAAAGCTATGCGGTGGCTATTTTTGATGGGTACTTGCTTAATTTTATATGATAATTGAAAATTCTACAGCAGAAAAAGAAAACTGGTATCCTGGTTCCTACCTAGCTGCAATGGAGTAATTTGACAAAAAATTCAGGAGACCCATGCCTTGGCTGAAATAGTGAGCAGCCTGAGGCTGATTACCTATCAAACCAGAATAATGAGAATTAAGGCATATCACCAGGTAACAAACTAGCCTCTATTCAGATACTGATTCTGCAGGTCACAAAGAGTTATAAAACAACCTCGACTTTGAGATTCCCTGAAGATAATAGGAATGATAACAAGAGAGGAGAGTGGAAGAAGGATGTATTAAGTGGTGAAATGAAGGGAATAGTTGTAACTTCACAAGCTTTAATCAAAACAGGAGTAGGCGAAGAGAGTCAAGGATTACACCCAGGTTGGCAGCAGCAACAAATAGGTCATAGGTGAGGTTACACTGGGACCTTCAACATCTAGGTGGTCAAGCAAGTTTTTAAACAACCATCATACGGGTGCCTGGATGGCTCAGTCATTAAGCGTCTGCCTTCGGCTCAGGTCATGATCCCAGGGTCCTGGGATCGAGTCCCACATCAGGCCCCCTGCTCCGCGGGAAGCCTGCTTTTCCCTCTCCCACTCCCCCTGCTTGTGTTCCCTCTCTTGCGGTGTCTCTCTCTCTGTCAAATAAATAAATAAAATCTTAAAAAAAAAAAAACCATCATAATTTAAATATAATGTCACCTATCTACTTAAATAACAAACAAAATATTCTAAAAATTAACATTTTCATAGTAATGTTGAATATGCATATTCAAATTTGAAATACTGGACTTCTTGTTCTAAAAATAAAATGACAGGTCATAGTCTGTCATTGTACGGTGAACACCCCAAATTTACTCATACTCAAAACTTGTTCATCCCAAACTGTGTCAACACCCGGAGAGTTTAGTATCTAACAGATACCACAGAAAGGAATGTAAGCAGGAAGAGCACCTTTGAATAATTATGTTTTATATCCACAAAGAAATTGTCTCTATTTTGTTTAAGTAGGCCCCACGCCCAATGTGGAACCCAATGTGGGGCTTTGAAATATTTCCAATTTCTTGGGAGAAGCATAAAACTAATTTGGCCCCACAGTTGCTTGCATCCTCCTGGTTGATGGGACTGGGTGGCGCCCAGTGGGGCAGCAATCAGTGGAGTCTACACAGAAAGTGAGGTTCCAGCAGCCAAACTGGTCGCTGAGGAAATTAATTACCCAGCACAGATGAAAGCAGCAGAAGCAAAAGAAAAAGAGAATCTTCTGAAGAGAGAATCCAAGTTGTTAGAGCAACAGTAACAAAAGCAGGTATGTCAAGTTCAGGGGCTGAAAGAGGTTTTTTAAAAGGGAAAGGAAAAAAAGGTGGGGAGGACACCTGGGTGGCTCAGTAGGTTACGTGTCTGCCTTCAGCTCAGGTCATGATCTCAGGGTCCTTGGATGGAGCCCCGCATCGGGCCCCCTACTTAGCGGAGAACCTGCCTTCTGCCTGCCCCTCCTTCCTGCTCGTGCTCATGCTCTCTCTCCTTTTCTCTCTCAAATAAATAAATAAAATCTTTAAAAAAAATAAATAAAATAAAAGGGAAAGGAGCCAGGAATAGTGGGCAGAAATAGGAGGTAAGGTCCAGTTTATAAGTAGCCAAAGTGAGTTCTTCACCATGCAGGGGGGTGCTAGGTGCAAGATAAACGGGGTAGACGTGCAAAGCCAGCTGGGATGATGTAAAAGCTTGTTACATAAATCGCCTGTTAGAGAGCACTGAGTGGTATTAGTGGGAGAGTTAATGTGCTGCAAAAATACCTAGTCATTTTGTTTACTCCCCAAATGACACTTAGGGATTCAAGGTCAGGTTTAAATTTGTACTTTTCTTCCCTAAAACAGATGGAAGGGCAAGGATCTCCAGCGTCAGTCTGGAATGCAGCTTGTTCAGAAGTCCTGCTGTCATACTTATGGCAGCCTGCTTTTTCAGGGGAGGCCAGCTGAGCAGGCATTTGTCATGCAAAGAGCGGAGACAGAACAAGATCCACAGAAGGAAGATTAAGAGCACAAAATCAGGCCAGGTGGCAATAACCGTGACCCGCTGGGACACAGTAAGTAGCAGCACCTGGGAGAAAGTGAGTCATTGTGAATACAGGAGATGTGTGTCACAAGGAGGGGGGTGGGGAATAAAACAGAGAACAGCAGGTTTTGCAAACAGTGACCACAGGCACCAAACCCAAGCCATTTTGCAGATGGATCTGGGAAGGACCGCATGAAACACACACACATTCTCATACACAAAGAACTCAGCACTCCTAATAGATACCACAGAAAGGAATGTAAGCAGGAAGAGCACCTTTGAATAATTATATTTTATATCCACAAAGAAATTGTCTCTATTTTGTTTAAGTAGGCCCCACGCCCAATGTGGAACCCAATGTGGGGCTTGAACTTACGACCCTGAGATCAAGACCTGAGCTGAGATTGCGAGTCGGACACCCAACCAACTGAGCCACCCAGGCACCCCAGAAATTGTCTCTATTTTAATGCTATTTTCTCTCTTTGGGAAATTTCCCCAAAATTTGAATAAAAAAATGTTGAAGTATAAATTATAATAGGATTTTCAGGTTATGATTCTATATTTCCAAGACTACTAACTGGACAGATAAATAATGAACAAAAGACTTTTTCCACTCTTAGATTCCTTCACTCCTCTATTCATTCGTTCAACCAATATTTATCAAACGCCCAGCACAAGCCAACATGGTGCAGACCTCTGGAAGTAAAACGATGATCCATGTTGGATGTGTTTCCTGGTCTCCTGGAGTTAACATCCCGATAGAGAAGTCAGATACCAGTCAAATAATCTCACTATATCATAACTACAAATGGAAAGGTTGTTATGCAGTAAGACCACTGCAAGCTGTGGGAACACACAATGAACGACCTGATCTCATCTGTAGCCTCAGGAGAGATTTGCTTGAAGAAATGACATTTTACCTAAGTTCCAAAAGAGGAGGAGAAGTGTTTTTAAGACCTGCCAGTTGAGGCATGATTTTGTTTTCTGTTTTTAATATCACGTGATGTAAGTATCAAGGCCCTGAGAGAAAGACGAGCCAAAAAGGTTTTACTGTCCCTTTCTGATTTCTCAAAAGAAAATGATATTACCCTCAGTGCTTCTAGCTCTCTATCTAAAGGCGGGATTCTTCCAACATCTTTAAGATTCTGGATATCACTGCCAATGCCTGAACCTCTGCAGTGCTGGTGGGCCACTGTACAAAGGGAGGACTGGAAAAGGCATTTGGATTCTTTTTATTACCTGCTCCAAGAATTGAAATTGCCAGCCTTTGGTGAAAATCAATCTTTATTCTCTTACCTCATCCAGGATGCCAAGGAACAAATTTCTCACATTTTTCTAATAAGATAAAAAGGCAAGCAAGTATAATCTCTAAACAAAACAAAACAAAAACATAAGAATGTCTCTGAACAAGACATTTTTATGAAACAAAAGAATGTCTCTGAACAAGACATTCTGTGGGTATTACATTTTCTCTTCTGGGGAAGGGAATCACTGATCTTGCTTAAGAACAATAGACAATAGACACTTCCAGTTCCATCTTTTTTCCATAAGAAGAAAACATTTTTCATAGCAGAGAATGAAGGCCTTAAGGTTTATAAAAGGGTTATTCTGAGATGTTCCACAAAAATGAGTTATCGGTAAAGGATGCTAGAATAAGGAATGCGATGACTATCCAAGGAATAAGATACATGCAAAGGCCCTGGGGTAGATGATCATGGTGCATATGAGGAGATGAAGAAAAGTCATTGTGGCTGGAGCAGAGAAACTAACAGCGCAAATGGGAGAGATGAGGTTGAAGAGGTGCCAGATACTATAGGGCTTTAAAGAACAACCTAATGATTCTGATCTTTTTTCTTACAGCAATAGAGATCCACTGAAGGATATTTAGCAGGAAAGTAATAACAACAGCTGTGTGTTTTTAAAAGATCACATTTTTTGCATCTTGGAGAAGAGTTTCGAGAGGAGCAAAAGTAGATGTAGGGAACAGGTTAGGGGGCTATAGTAATAGCTTAGAAGGGAGATGATGATAGCTAGACTTAAGATGGTGGTGGTACAGATGGAAGAAAATAGATGAAATTAACAGGATCTAGGGGCACCTGGGTGACTCAGTCTGTTAAGCATCTGCCTTCAGCTCAGGTCATGATCCCAGGGTCCTGGGATCAAGCCCTGTGTTGGGCTCCCTGCTAAGTGGGGAGTCTGCTTCTCCCCCTCCGCCTGCCTCCACCCCCACCTGCTTGCACTCTCTCTCTCTCTTTCTCAAATAAATAAAATCTTAAAAAAAAAAGAGAAATTAACAGGACTTAATCATAGATTGGATTATAGAAGATAAAGGAGATGGAGGTGTCAAGGATGACTTCTTCATTTTGAGCTTCTTTCTATGAATGGGTGGATAGTGATCGAATTCACCAAGAGGGGAACCCTAGTACAAATAAGCTTGGTGGGGTGGTGGTGGAAGAAACAATGTGTTTATCTTAGAAATGCTGAATCTGAGGTGCTTTGGGGATATCAGGTGTTTATATTATTGGAAAGTTGCATATTTATCCCACAGCTGAGAGATACGGGGTAAAGATATTGAACTGGAATATTGATGGTGGAGACATAAGAACAGATGAGATTGCCTAGGGAGAGAATGTAGAGTGATGCATTGGGGAGGAAGCTGGACAGGCAAAGGAGACAAAGAAGACAGAGAGAAAGGAAAATCAGAAAAGTGGTTTCACAAAGGCTGAGGTTTCACAGAAGATTAAAAAATGCCTGCTAGATTAGTGACATGAACGTTACTTCTGGTGGTAAAACGAGTCATCTCTACAAAAGAGCAGAAACTACTTCAGAGTGTGTTGATTAAAGAGTAGAGGGGTGGATAAATAGAGTAAATGTAGACAACAAATCTTCCAAGAGGTTGGCTGTCGATGGAAGATGAGTACGGAAGAGAAAAGTGAACTGGGTAGGTCCATAAAAAATATAAATGGGTGAGATTCAAACATACCTCAGTGCTGAATGGAGGGCTCCATTGAAAGAAGGAAAAGTTGATGGTACAAAAGGGAGAATGGATTATGGAAGACATGACTTTTCTAAATCAGCAGAAGATGGGATCTTGACCACATGTGTAAGGACTAAACTTAGAGAAGAGGAAACGGAGAAGAAAGTTGAGAACATTCCCTCTGATGGTTTCTATTTTCTTTGTCAAGAGCAAGGTTAAGCCCAGAGCAAGAGAAAAGAGATGGGATTGATGAATTGAAAGTTTGAGAAGAGTAGTGGTCTGCAATGGTCATTGCAGCGAATGGGTAAACAAGTTAATCAGGGTAGCATTGATAGATTTTCTGATAATGTTTGAAAGACAACTGAAGTTGTCTAGTCATGAATTTGTGGTGGTGAATAGCTGCCCTATTGTGAGATTTTCTCCAACAGTTCTTCAACAAGAACTTAGAAACACATGTGTTGAAATGATAACTCATCAAATCTAAGTTATATATGGAAGAAAGTAAGGATAAAATAGGCTTATGAGCAGAGCGAAGCCGGAACTGTTAATAGAGTCGATGCCCACATGAGTTTGAAGGATGGTGTTAGTATAAGTAATTAAATAAGAAGTCTGGCTTTAATCAGAGAGTGGATGTCAGATTTGTGAGTTAGAACTTTAAGTGTTGGGTGTTTTAAGCTCCAGGATGTGACTCATGGATTGGATAGAGGTGAAGTAGAGGAGAAAGTCATTGGAGAGAAAAAGTCAAGAAAATGGGGGCCAAAGTGTGGAGTGGGTCATGTGTTTATATATCATAGCAGGGATTGGGGTGAGATGATCACCATTAGACCAATACAAAACTCATTAATAAATGAGTAAGAGTAATGGGGAGGTCATAGCAATGAAAAGGAAGAATGGCTAGTAGAGCCAAAAGGCATGTGCCTCCATGAAGCATGATATTCAACAAAACTGTGGAAGTGATACAGAAATAGCAAGGAGGACACCAACCCTATCTCTAATCCCAGATGAAAATGGGGTATGAAAAATGAGCAACCTCTTGGGCGCCTGGGTGGCTCAGTTGGTTAAGCGACTGCCTTCAGCTCAGGTCATGATCCTGGAGTCCCAGGATCAAGTCCCGCATCGGGCTCCCTGCTCAGCAGGGAGTCTGCTTCTCCCTCTGACCCTCTCCCCTCTCATGCTTTCTCTCTCTCATTCTCTCTCTCAAATAAATAAATAAAATCTTTAAAAAAAAAAAAAATGAGCAACCTCTTGTTCTCCCCAAAATGGCCCATGCCCATGGCAACCCCAGAGTCTTAGCATCTACCTCTCTGGACCATCTTCCCTCATTCTTCTAAATCTATCATTTCTGTCTGTCAAAAACCTCTGAAGTGACACAGTCATCTCTTTAAAAATATAAACACTATTTACTGCTTGAAAGATTCATTTTTTTTGTTTAACTAGTTCAACTCTAAGATAGTCGATGCCACTATTATAAACCTAGCAAGCTAATCTCAGAAGCAAATTGGGATAACATTCCACTTTTTTGAAAGTCTAGATTGGAGTTTAACTTTTAAAGTAAGACCTTCAAGGAAAACTCATCAGAGACTCATATTCACAATCTATTCAGCTGGTATATTTGGATTTGATGCTCAATATGTGTAATAGCATACTTTCACACTTCCACATCTCCACAGTTACAAGGTCTTAATCATAATGAGTCATAATGAACTGTTCTTTAGTAAGTGGGATTAACATTCCCACATGAACTTGAGATGCTAAATTATTAATAGTCTCCTAAGGCTTTTGGTTTTTTACTGCAATGCCTCCAATGCTTTCATAAAAGTTTAAGATCATTAAAATAAAATGTAGACTCAAAATACAAAAGTTTTTAAACCTATTCACTGTGTGGTTTCAATATTCTTCAAGATACGAGAGAAACTAACAATAAAAGGCCATCATGAGCTTCTCTTGAGGTAAATATTAAGGCAATGAAATTAATAATACTTTAAAAATGTGATTGCAGCATACTGGAGAAAAAAAACAAAAACCTCCAAACATTTTGTTTTCACAATGTGGCATTTATGGCTCATCAGTATGACCTCTTTGACAGTCTGCATCAGCATTAAACCAATGCTACTCAATGACAAACGAAAGATTGAAGCTGTGAGATTGTCCCCAAAAGACATGTGGTTTTACTGGGTTTTGCCTGTTTGTTTTTACTAGGTTCATTGGGGGAGATAGTGCCAGAAAATATTCATGAGAAACTCTGATCACAAAGAAGATGTCTACGTGCTGAAGAATTTATCATTAAAAAGGCAAAGAGGTGGGGCACCTGGGTAGCTCAGTAGGTTAAGCGTCTGACTCTTGGTTTCTTCTCAAGGCATGAGATCGAGCCCTGTGTAGGTTCTACACTCTGTAGGGAGTCTGCTTGAGGATTCGCTCCCTCTGCCCTTCCTCCCACTTAAAAAAAGGCAAAGGGTAAGGGAAATGGAGGGACTCGGGTAAAACTATGTTACCTTCTTACCTTCAAGAGTAAGAATGAAAATAAAAAGGGTCCCCCAAAAAAGGGCCCTCAGAAGGGATTTCCAGAAGGGATATAGATTATTTACAATTTTTTTAAAGATTTATTTATCTATTTATTTGACAGAGAGAGACACAGCAAGAGAGGAAACACATGCAGGGAGAGTGGGGGAGGGAGAAGCAGGCTTCCCGCTGAGCAGGGAGCCCAAAGTAGGGCTTGATCCCAGGACCCTGGGATCAGGGCCTGAGCCGAAGGCAGGCGCTCAATGACTGAGCCTCCCAGGCGCCCCTATTTACAATTTTTTAAAATGGACTTCAGGCTGTGAAAGGGTGAAAAGTAACAAAATAGGTAAGGATGAACAAGCCCTATATTTACCAAAGAAAAGTAATCAAAAACGTGTTTGTTTCAAAGGAAATAACTTTGCAACAGCTGGGACAAGAATGACATGAGGTGAGGACATTCAGAGAAGTTGTGGAGAAAAAAAAAACGAAAAAAAAAAAAAAAGAAATTAAGAAGCCTAGATGTACAGTGGATGGAGCTCCTCCAGAACAGAAAACAATGCCAGAGGGTGTAAATTGCAGGATGGAAATAAGAATGGGAGATACTTCATTTTATTACAAGGTGGAAGCTGAGGAGTCAAAGTGGGGAAGAAAAGGGGGAGGGAGTTCATAGAAAATCTAGGGGTGTGACAACGTCATACAATCATGGAATAAACAAAACTTTGAGTAGGGAGATTTAAAACAAATAGCACATACGTGCAGATAGGGGGCGAGACAACTACAAAGCTCAAGATACATTTTTAAAACTACTTTAAAAAAAGAAATGGTAACACCGACTATGAAAAGAAGAGATACAAAGTGACTGGCATCAGGGCTCATCTCTGTGGCGGTGTTAGTTTGCTAGGGCTCTCATAATACAGTACCACAAACTGAGTGGCTTGAACAACAGAAACGTGTTGTCTTGCGGGTTGTGGAGGCTGGAAGTCTGAGACCCAGGTGTGGATGAAATTGGTTCCTTCAGAGGGCTGTGAGGGAAGGATCTGTTCCCAGCCTCTCCTTGGCTAGTAAATGGACAGCTACTCTCTTTGTTTCTTCACCTGAAATTCTTTCTTTGTGTCTGTCTGTGCCCCGACCTTCCCCCTTTTGTAAGGACACCAGTCATATTGAATTAAGGAACCACCTACTCCAGGATGACCTCTCCTAACTTAACCAGTTTCATCTGCATCGATCCTATTTCCAAATAAGGAAACATTCTGAGATATTGGGGGTTAGGACTTCAACATGTGAATTTTAGGACACAATTCAATCCATAACAGTGGTCAGCAGGGTTGCCAGCATAATGCCAAGCAGCAATGAGATTTCCATGTGACCTACATGTCACCTAGGGCTCCCTGCTCTTTGAAATTTAAGTATAATCACATTGGATCCCCATTCATGCCCAGCAGATATTCAGTCTTTCCCCAATACATCAGTGATTTCCCTGGGGGCTGATATCGTCAAGGCCAGCTCTGGTGCATTCTCCATCCTGCACTGCAGTGACCCAGAAGCACGATACACCCCTTACCTCCTTGATGTTTACCAAAATGAAATAAATAAGAGCCCCACTTACTAAGTATCTACGAGGGTAATGGATGTTACTAAAGATCTGAAGGTCATTGGAGGGGAGAAAGCTGGAACATATGGGAAGCACACAGTGAACATATTAACCTTTCTGCTATTAAGAGTCCTTTAGATCAGTTTCCCACCAGGCTCCCATGCCAAGTTTACTGCCTCCTGATGCCTGGCACGTCTGCAAGCTGCCAAATCAGCCCTGTGTTTCCTGCAGTCCTCCACGAGCTAGAGTGAGTTCTCTGGAGAAGAGGAGAGAGGCCCTGCTCCCCACTTGGTCACATCCGTCACACTGGCCCCAGAGGAGGGCCACCTGCACCCCTGTATTGCAGTGACCCCCTTGTGACTGCAGCTCTCTCAGCTTCCTTTTGGAGCCCCTCTCTCTGTAAGACTCATTCATGGGTGCGATCCTGTATCCAATCAAAGACATAAACCCTGCTGTCCCCTCCATTCCTTGTCTCCCTCTCCCCAGGGCACAGGGCAAAATGCCTTCACCTCATTTCATGCAGATGAAGTTCTTACAGCCCCACCTATGAGTTCAGGCTTGTCTGAGTCCCAGAATAGACTCAAATAGGGACTTCTATTTCCTTTATTTATTAAGCTTCCTGAAATGGGAGTTTCAGCAATGAAAAACCAAAAAATTCCTGTCAGAAGGAAATTGAAAATGTAAGAGAAATGATCTAAGGGAGTGAGGATCTGTCCTTCCAATGTGTCAAAAAACAGGGGAACCTATTAAAATATGATATATAGAAAATTCTCGACAGAAAGCACAAAAGCAAAGATTTCAAAGAGCCAAGTAAATATTCCCAACTGCTAGGATATTCAGCAAGTACAAGCTTGAAAACGCAAAGGTAAAATACTGGAGCAAAATATCAAAAGACAACATCCAAGAGACAATTCTGTCAACAAAGTCAAGCCTGATAAGAAAAGAAATCAAGCAAGATTAAAGACGTTACCTACAGATATTTTAAGTATGCAAGAGGAGAATAAAGGGGGGATAGTAGGCTTAGGAACTAGAAATAGATTGAAGTTTAGCCAGAAGAAAAGAAAAAAAAAAACTTTAAAAGGAGCACTGCGTGGAATTGTTTCCAGAACAAGGTATAGAAAAGACTGATTCTAATGGAGCTCTCGTGGATCCTATGGCGCCCTTCTCAGATCCCCTGCAACTAGGAAAGCTACCTCAGCTCCTGGGGGCACTGTGGGTCCTTCGGCTGGCAGCTCCTTCAAGGATTGCCTCCAATGGGAAGTGAGCCTCACTCAAGGTCACACCCCTTCCCAGGACAGCCCGTATCCCATGATGGCTCGGTGCAGGGGTAGAATGGCTTGACCACTCTGACACTGCTCAGAACAACTCTGAAGGGCCATTCTAGTTCCAGAGTTCCTGAGCCAGAGGCTGCCATTAGGTCTGCATCCCAACTCCACCTCTGTATCCACCATAGTCCTTCCTCCTTTCCCTTTCTTATGTGCTGATGCTAACAAGCATTCTTTAATTAATAGTATGCCCACTAAACCCCATCTCAGAGTCTGCTTCCCTAGGAATCCAACTGGTGACAGAAGGTGATTCATTTATATGAATAGGCATACATGAATATAAACTTATTTGCTTATTCAAACTGATTTATATGAGAACTTAAAAAATGATTGGTGTTCTTAGTCCATTATGGTGCTATAATAAAACACCATAAACTGGGTAACTATAGACTACAGAAATTTATTTTTCATAGTTCTGGAGACTAGAAAGTCCAAAACCAAGCCACCACAGATTTGGGGTCTGGTGAGGGCTAGCTTCTTCATCAATAGTGTCTTGTCCGTGTAACCTTACACAGAGGAAGAGGCATGGGACCTCTCGGGCCTCTTTATAAGGGCACTAATCCATTAACAAGAGCTCCACTCTTATAACCGAATTACCTCACAAAGACCCCACCTCAAAGTACAGCCACATTTGGAATTAGGTTTTTAACACATGAAATTTGGGGGAACACAAACATTTAATGTATACCAAATGGTGTGAATAAGATGCTAAGCAGGGGAAGAACTCTTGTGTTCATAACTTCATTGCTTGATTCTTTAAAACGTCAAGGATTATCTCAAAGATGAGAGATGAAGGGAAAGTCCTGGTGAGATTTAGGTCCTTAGTTCTAGTTTATTCTTAAGCCCTACAAAGAGGTAGATCCTTCCTCTATTTCCTGAGGGGAATCCTAAGTTTTATAGAAGAGCTTTGGTTTGAAGACACTCTTAAAGAACAGGTGGATAATCAATAATTAGAAAACAGTTTTAAACTGGAGAAGCAATCTCTGGAGCCTCATCCATGGTTGTTTTCTACCATTAAAAAAAGTGTGTTTTATCAATGGCAAATTAATTTTGAACATTAAAAGCATGCTGTAGTTCTCAATTAACATTAAAAGAAATCAATGACAGTGAAAGATTTCACAATTGCATGTTAATGACGTCATTAACATAAAATACTATATCTCCATATGTGGATTTATGTACCCACTTATCATTGGATCAGGAGATCTTAAAGGCTATTTTATATATTTTTATACTGGTGAACTGTCTGTGACATCATGCATAACCCATGTCATGCTTAATATTGAGGAAATAATGAATTCAAAGAAGAAGGCACAAAGAATCAGTTTTGAGGTACTTTCCTGTATAATAGAAATATGAAAGCCTGTAAGTACGAAAAGAGAAGAATTTGTCAAAAAAGGTAAAACATAAAAAGATAGAAGTTAAGGAAACTACAACTTTATTAAAAAGGAAAAAAGAAAATTTTGAGAAATATAAACTGTTGGGAGACAATTCTCCATGGATTTCTTGCATTCCTGCTTGGCCTAAGCCTTCTGAGTACAGGACAAGTTTGAAGAACAAACACCCTAGAAGCTAGAGACTATGGAATCCTCTAGAGAGATTTAGAGATTTATCTCACCAGAGACATCCCAGGGTTGTAAAGATAAAGCCCTCTTCTTTTCCACCCGGAGACATTTGTGTACATTCCGAGATAATGAGGCATCTCTCTCCAGAGGGGAAAAAAGAGATGTCCCAGCAATCTCATCTCAGTCTTGGGACGTCTCTCCGGTGATGTAGTCTCACTGAATGCCCAGGTGACCTCAGGCCCTCATCACATCACCATGTGGGGATTAGGGTGTGAGAACCAATACCCATAATGCTGCTCTGACTATTGTTCTTGCTGTGAGTAAGAATTGGTCTATTTCTCTGACCTAGGGTTCTTGTAGTCTTCTCTCAGTAGATACCTAAAGCTGGGGTAGGCTAACTCGTTATCTTTCAAGAAGAGTAAAATCTTAGACCCTTCACAGTTTTAGACTTATCAGAAACAAAATGTAAATTGTGTTGTTTCACTTGGTGTTGGGAAAAGAAATGCAAATATTTGAACACACTAACCCTATGATAATCAAATGTAAGTCTTAAAGTGCAAAATCCTATGCAGATATAAGGAGATGGATTCAGCAACTCATAATTTAAACTTGGCCCTGATGGATATTGGTAGCATGACATCCTTCAGATGTGATACATCCCTTACTGAATTCATTTTCAACAGATAGCTGTCAAATTTGATGTTTACATGCATAAATACAAATTGCATTTGCATATGGCTATATTCGTATATTCATATTTTTCTTCAGCTTTCCTGTCATCTTTCACCAGATGTGGTTTATTTTATTTTGTCCCTGCCCTTCCTGCCCAGTGCTTGCCCACTCTGTCTTTGCTGGGTTGTGATTATTGCCTCAACATTTTTGGCACTTTCCCTAGCTCTGAATTTTGAGATGCTCCATATGCTTTATTTTTCCATGAGGTCTAGTTTTTCGGCCCCTGAAGTTTATCAGTTTTGTCCCGTTTCTCAGAAGGACAAATAACAGCCAACAGCTACCATTGGCTGATAGAAGAAAGGGCTGCCTGCCCTGTCTATCATCCAGTGACCCCCTTTTAACTCTTACTCCAGAGACTTTCTGGACCTTCAAGCTTTCTCTCAAGTATCCCAAGAGATAGGGGCACTTGTTGGGAACTTGAATTAAATGTCAATAAATAGCTCCCCTGACAGGGCTCTTAAAATGTTCCAGATACTCTGGCAGGAAAAACAGTTTGAATTCTCTTTACCGTCTTCATATTTGGCCAAGCTGCCCCCTCTCAATTGCTCATTTTTTAAAGATGCAGCTATATTGTTCATTATCAGAACAAACATTTTTGATTGCTTCATTCAAAAGGTCCACATCAAAGTATACTATAAAGATGTTTCCTGGAAAATTGACTATTGTTGCTTAAATGCACATTTGTCAGAGAGCTCTAAAGAACTCCTAGTAAATTTCCACATTTACATAAGATTAGTTTGCATCACCACTGTTGCACTTTCAATGCCTTTCATTTTTCTTTTTCAGTATTAGTTTCTTAACCTCTTCTCTTCACTGCATTCTGTAAGACCTCAGCATTCTCCCCTTGTGAGTGAAATACTTGGTAGAGTCTTCAGCAGATAATATTGCATTGGTTCTAGGACTAGGGTTACTCTCCCTTGTCTAGTTAGGATAGCTTCCATTACCGAGTCTCACCCTACACACTAAATATGCTAAAATAAAATGCTCCCTCACTTGTTTTGCTATTTAGTTTAACCCTCTGCTGCATAGGAGAGTGGAAAAAGGGAGATGGATGGGGAGTAGAGTAAGTCACTGAATGCAGTGAAGAAACTTGACTTGGACATGCAAGTGTTTGGAAGAGATAATATCCGTATCAGGATAATTCAGGGAACTTTGTTTGAAATATCTATTCAAGTGACACTGAGACAGGTTTTTCTGTGGCATTCTTTGAGTTGCCCAATCACTATAATTCTCCATTATCTGATATGCCACAGAGAGGAGAGAAGTGGAGAGAAATGGGCATCTTGAGGGTTGGGCTTGGCAAAGTCCTGGAAATCTGAACTGAGATGTCAGGGCCTCGGATCCTAGCTGAGAGTTAAATAGGACCTTCAAGTTCATCTGGACGTGGCTTAGAAACCAGCAGAAGACCAGAAAGAGAGAGCGACAATGACGAAATTCAAAGTGCTTTTGTGAGGCCTGCGTTAGGATAAGATCAGGTTGGGTCTTGAGGTGGAAAGGATGTGGCAAACAATATAGGCGTGGGGATGTAGGGATAACTAGAGTGGGTATGGAGAATGGAGGCTGGGGGGCAGGCATCTTAGATAAGACCATGTTCCTACCTTAGTAATTACCCTATTACAGGAGATTATAGTCTAGCCCTACATTTCCTAAACTATGTGTAAAGAATCATTACTGTTCCCATAAGCTATAAATAAATATTTTCTGACAGTTTGTTTCTGTAGTCCAAGGAACTTGGAAAATGCCTATAAGATTCCATTGTTGGATAATGGCAATGTATATTAGCGCAAGAAAGGTACTCCTGTCCTGCAATACAAAAATGTTTAACTCATTATTTTATCAATTTATGTGACCATAGAACTCTATTTTGTTTCTTATAATAATTTGTAATATCCTAAATGAGGGATAGTCTAAGAACATACTTATAGGGGCGCCTGGGTGGCTCAGTTGGTTAAACGTCTGCCTTTGGCTCAGGTCATGGTCCCAGGGTCCTGGGATCAAGTCCCACATCAGGCTCCTGGCTCAGCGGGAAGCCTACTTCTCCCTCTCCCACTCCCCCTGCTTGTGTTCCCTCTCTCACTGTCTCTCTCCATCAAATAAATAAATAAAATCTTAAAAAAAAAAACAAAAAGAACATACTTATAATAAGGGATTTAAAGTGTTTGTTTAGTAAGGCCAACGTCTGGACTCAGTCAATGACACTTTCTAGTTGTGAAGCTATTTGTTTTCAAGGCTGTAGCAGACCTTGGAGAGAGGGACTGGATTAGGACAAGTTAAAATGTCACCAGGCTTGCTGGGTTGTTTTTTGTTTGTTTGTTTTGAGATTTTGCCTTTTTAAAAAAATATATATCTTTTATTTATTTATTTGAGAAAGAGAGAGAGCACGTGTGCAAGAGAGAGAGCACAAGCAGGGTAAGGGGTAGGGGAAGAAGCAAGCTCTCTGCTGAGCAGGGAGCCTGACACAGTGCTTGATCCTAGGATCCCAGGATCATGACCTGAGCCAAAGGCAGACGCTTGACCAACTGAGTCACCCAGGTGCACTGCCATTTTTCTTGAATAAACATTTCTTAGGTTGCTACAAGCCTTTAGTTAATTTCCAGAGTTCTGAAAAGGGTGATTTTGACAGTTTTACTGCTTTTATGAACAAGTAGGTTTTTGGAGGTCCTTACTCCACCATTCCCTCCATGCATTTTTTTATTCCACTGTGTCTTTCTTCTTGTTGTTCTCCATACTAAGAATGTACCTGTCCACTGTTTACACTACTTGGAAAATTCTCATTCGGGCATCAAATGTCTCATCCTTAGTGTAGCCTCCCTTTCTTCTTCTCCTCCCAGGCAGAATTAATTATGTCTCATTTGACTTGTTCATACCTTTTATAGCAGTGATCACATAGCCTTATGCTTAGCTGTTTCAGAGTTCCACATTTAGTTATGAATGTTGTGTACTACACACCCCAGGAATCACTATTCATAGTAATCTCAAATATGCGCCCTGGAGTTATATAGTGAACAGTCTGCATGGCTAAACTTGGCGGCGTGTCTGTCTCTACCAGTTAACATGAAATACTTACGATAGAAATAAGGTCTAATTCAAATTTGTTTGCCCAAGATTGAGTCCAGAAGTTCTCCAAAGTACATACTCAATAATTTAACAAATGAATGAATAGAATATATTCCCCCTATCCTTGTTGTAGATCACAGACAAACGGTTCCTCAGAAAAACTTATAATGTGGAATATGAACAGGAAACCAAAATAAATGACTAAATAGGGACCTATAACTGCCATGGGGTTAGGAATAAAATTCCCGTTATTTCCACAGCAAGAGAGAATGATTAGCAAATTCATGAATTAACCTTCTGTTTATTATGAGATTTCTGCTTAATTCATGCTGTAGGCCTTAATTATACATGTTTCCATAGTCTTATTAAGAACTTCTTAGGTTGCATGAAACAGAAGCTGCCTAGAGATAGCTGAAATAAAGAGGAATTTTTATAAGGAATCAGAGATATTTCATGGAAACCAAGTGCAGAACATGACCTCTCAACACACTGCAAGTCAGAACTAGAAAGTCCATAGTAAGGCCCTCCTTCCATTTCTCCACGACCATTCTCTTGGATTCTTATTTCTTCTCTGTGCACATCTGTTTTACTCTTTTATTTCTCCCAAAAGACCTACTTTCTCTAGGTCAGCATGCACAAGGTCACACAGCCCAGGCTTCAGTACACTCTCTGTTACACATCACATCAAACTAACTAGAGTTTCTGAGTCCCTGTTTCTAATTCCCACAAGAGCGAATCCATTGGACAAGCTTGGATCAGGTGTGAGCTGTTGGGATAAATGGCTGTGCATGGGGGGCAGGATTACATGGCTCACTTGCTAACAACTTAGCCAAGTCTGCGGGAGCTCACTCACTAGAAGAAAACGGGCAATGAGGATAGGGCTGTAGGTGGTGGGGAGTTTAACTGGATAGGCATCTGTTTTAGTCTGTTAGAGCTGCCATAACAGAATACCATAGGCTGGATGGCTTAAACAATAGAAATTTATTTTCTCACAGTTCTGGAGGTTAAGGGTCCAAGATCAAGGTGCCAGTAGAATTTCAGGTGAGGTCTCTTTTCCTAGCTTGCTGATAGCCACCTTCTTGCTATGTCTTCACATGATCTTTCCTCTGTGGGCTCATGAAGAGAAACTTCTGTTGACTCTTCCTCTTCTTCTAAGGCTACCAGTGATATTGGATTAGGGTTCCATCCTTATGGTTAACTTTAATTATTTCTTTAAAGGCCCTACCTCCAAAACAGGGGCTAAGGCTTCA
This sequence comes from Phoca vitulina, assembly GCF_004348235.1. Classification (NCBI taxonomy): domain Eukaryota; kingdom Metazoa; phylum Chordata; class Mammalia; order Carnivora; family Phocidae; genus Phoca; species Phoca vitulina. Next base: position 51,218 of record NW_022589916.1, read on the forward strand.
ACATATGTATTTTAGAGGGACACAATTCAGTCCATAACAGCATCCCAAAAGGTATCCATGATGCCATATAAAATAATATGAGCTTAATTTCTGAGTGTAATGCACATTGTTTTACTTACTAATAATTGTCTTTAATGGTCTAGCACTGTTAAAGATTTGTTAAAGAATAATTCATGAATTAGTTTTTCTTCTTTGTGACCAATATCCTCACATGTGTATATACATGTGTGGAATATATGATCATATATATTCAATTCTCAATTATCCATACTAATGAAGATGTAGAGTGAATATTCAGATGATCTGAAATTAAAAGTATTTTTGCACTTGCTCTGTTCTAGTAACCAAATGTCCTACAGGAAGCAACAGTAACATTCAGAGGACCAAGAGTGTAACTTTGCCATGCCTTCTATATAGATGGCCAGACTTTTAATGAGTAGGAAAGATGCTCTATGGAGTTATGTAGATATCTTCATCCTATTGTGTTTAGTAAGGGAGAGGGTTGTACAGCAAAAAGCATGAAACTGGGCCTCAAAATAATAGTAGTAGACCTGGCAGAAAACTAAGGGACTTCTTTATAGTATGCAATTTAAATGCATTTATCATAGCATTCAGAGAATTATACCGAAATTTTAATGGGGACCAAAACAATCCCCCTCTAAACAAATGCTACTCAACTCCACCACTGAAATCCATTTACCCAAACCCAATGACTTATTCAAGTACTATTTGGATTCCATTCTAAAAGCAAAAATCCTAATATCATCTCAGTTTAGGAATATTGTTCTGCTTCTCAGGAATCTGGTAATATTGAAACATAGTTAAATCTTGAGTCATTCAAAGACTACTCTATTGAATGCTGCCCTAATTCTGCTGTGCCCATCTTGGCTGCCAAATCAAGAGAAGGAAACTAACAAGATTGAGCACCTACTATGTAGCAGTACACCTACTTAGAACATTTTAATTTCAGATAATATTTCTAATAGTCAGGTAACTCCTTTAAATATAGAAATAAGAAATAGACAAATCTACCATATTTGTCAATAAATCACTATTTATAAGTTTTATGGTATAGAGCTATAGAGTATATGCAGTGTAGAACAGTGGTTACGAAAAAGGACTCTGGATTTAAAGGTCAAGGTTCAAACCCCAGCTCTACCACTTACTAGCCAAATCACTTAAGCTCTCTGTGCTCTAGTGTCATTACTAAAAAGGGATAATAATAACTTCTACTTCATAGAATTGCTGGGAGGATTAATAAATAACAAATGGAAATATTTAGAGAAGTTCATGGTGCATAGTCAGTACTATGCTACTTTTTGCTATAATTCCAAATCCCTATTATTTCCATGTTAGCTACAATGGCAGGCAGACTCTAAGATGGTCTCCAATGACCTCCACTTCCCAGTATTTACACCCTTGTGTAATCTCTTCCCCTCGAGTGTAGGTAGAACCTCTGAATTGTTTCTTTTTTTCTTTTTTTCTTTTTTTCTTTAAATTCAATTAGCCAACATATAGTACATCATTAGTTTTTGATGTAGTGTTCAGTAATTCATGAGTTGTGTATAACACCCAGTGCTCATCACATCACGTGCCCTCCTTAATGCCCATCACCCAGTTACCCCATCCTCCCACACACCTCCCCTTCCACAAGCCTCAGTTTGTTTCCCGAAGTCATGAGTCTGTCATGGTTTGTCTCCCTCTCTGATTTCTTCCCATTCCCCTATGGTCCTCTGTGTTGTTTCTTATATTCACATATGAGTGAAACCATATGATAATTGTCTTTCTCTGATTGACTTATTTCAGTCAGCATAACACCCTCCAGTTCCATCCACATCAGTGTAAATGGTAAGATTTCATCCTTCCTGATGGCTAATATTCCATTTATTTATATATATATATATATATATATGCCACATCTTCTTTATCCATTCCTCTGTCAATGGACATCCAGTTTGGCTATTGTGGACATTATTGTTATGAACATTGGGGTGCATGTGCCCCTTCGGATCATTACATTTGTATCTTTGGGATAAATACCTAGTAGTGCAATTGCTGGGTCATAGGGTAGCTCTATTTTCAACTTCTTGAGAAACCTCCATACTGTTTTCCAGAGTGGCTGTACCAGCTTGCATTCCCACCAACAGTGTAAGAGAATTCCTCTTTTTCCACATCCTCACCAACATTTGTTTCCTGACTTGTTAATTTTGGCCATTCTGACTATAAGTTGCTTCTAACCAATAAAATACAGCAAAGCTGATGGACGTCACTCCTGTGATGAGGTTATATGAAAATGAGACTGCCATCTTGCTAGCAGACTTTCTCTACTGCCTCCTTGGCTTACGTGTGTTAATGAAGCAAGCTACCACATTGAAGAGGCTTGTGTCCCAGGGAATTGAGGTCAGTTTAAGCCAACAACCAACCAGGAACTGAGGTACCCAGTCCAACAGCCCACAAGGAATTGAATTCTGTGAACAACCATATGAACTCACCATAAATCCTTCCCCAGTCAAGCCTTCAGATAAGACTCCAGCTCTGGCTTATACTTTGTAGCCTGTAAAAGACCTGAAGCATATGGTCCACCTATGCTTAGATTCCCAGGCCACAGAAACTGTGAGATAAGAGTGTGCATTGTTTTAAGTCACTAAGTTTGGTGGTTCTTTGTTTTGCAGCAGTAGACAACTAATATACCCATAAGAACTTGACACAAAGTGATTGCTCCAATAAACATTCTCTCTCCCTCTTCATTTATGTATCTTTTAATGTGATTTTTGGCTGGAACTCACTCTCTAAAGCATTGTTTATTAAAAGACACACATGGGATTAGCCCAGATTTGGCTTATATCTCTTTGGTAATCATTATTCTCTTGCTTTGATTCAGTTTCTTCAATAATACTAGCCATTCCTTAGGAAGTGCCTACGTATGGCATGCACAAGCCATGTGTCAAGCATCTTACAAATATCATCTCATTCAATCTTCACAAAAACCCTGAAAGGTGAGTATCATTACCTTCTCTTTATGGGTAAGGATACTGGTGTTCTGAGAGATTAAACCCCTTTTCCAGAGCCATAGCTTCCAAATTCTTCAAACAAAACAGAACAAAAAGCCACCACTGTTTATGCTCACAGCTGTTCTCAAGATAATACAGTTGACCCTTGAACAACACAGGGATTAGCGCTGCCAACTCTAATGCAGTCCAAACCCTGCATGTAACTTCTGACTCCCCCAAAACCTAACTTCTAGAAGCCTACTGGTGATCAGAAGCCTTCTTATATTATAGTTAATTAAAACAGATTTTATACATTATATATATATTATACACAAATTCTTACAATAAAGTAAGCTAGAGAAAAAACGCTGAGAAAAAAATGTTAAGAAAATCATAAGGAAGAGAAAATACATTTACAGCACTGCAGTGTAAAAAGTTCACACATAGGCAACGTGCCTGGAGGTCCCACAGGTCTATCTCTTGCTTTAACAGTGTCTGGATGGACAGACCCAGGACCATCCCTTCTTCTAGCCTCCAATCACCTTCCAGTCTCTTTTCCACTTATAACCTTCCAAACCCTCTTCTCAGCCATCTTATGCCACCAGAGCCAGCCAACACTGTTTTTCGAGTTTAGCTCTTTACTGCCAATGAACCGTGTGTCAGAATTATTCCATCTGGTCAACATGCATTGGCAGGCCTCTTATATGTAGCTCTCTCTGAGCTTCTATTTCCAATATGACAGTGTGGCTCTAGAGGGCATGAGTCACTTCCTCACGAGTTGATGGAAGAGAATCACAGAGCACCCAGCACCTCTTGAGGTAGCAAAACCAGAATGGCGGCCTCACCCTCTTCCGGAATGTGCAGAAGCAATCCTAGTGTGAGCACGCTATGAAGGCACACACAAGTTGTGTCTTTCCATAGTGTCAGCTTTATTCAGTCGTAAAGCAAGGTTAACGTAATTGCAAAGCAGCTTCAGGATTCCAAACTCAATGACATGTCACTCCTCATTTAATTTGGCTTCATACATGTCACACAAAGCAAAGGACAATATAAAGTTACACAACAAACAAGATATAACAAGGAGTAAGAAGCTAACGAATGCAACTCGAACTCCGTCCATGAGCATGTAGTTAAGAGGAGGCCTCCGTCGTCAGTGTCAGCTCTCGCCACATGCTGCTAATTATGTTCAAACAGTGGAGAATCTCTGTCATGTTCAGAGATCAGTTGGGTAAAGCCTTCCGTGGCAGTTGCCTTTTTGATGTGGTCAAACCTGAAAGGGTCAGTGTCAGGAGAGTCTGAGAGTTTGCTGCAAAAATCCTCCCTCTATAAAGGAGTTTAATCAGGCTTGGGCCTTTGCAAGCCTGCTCTGGTTCTACTCGTTATCAGTTCTGGGTGTCATCATCCTGTGCTGGTTTTGGCGCTCTCTGGTCTTAGCTGCACCACCCTTGGCTGCTTGACATAAGACATGGCTTGACATGAGTGACTCCATCTTGCTATCTACATCCATGTGTAAGTAGATCCACACAGGTCAAACCCGTGTTGTTCAAGGGTCAGCTGTACTGTTTTTCTCCAAATAGTATACAAAGACTTCCAAGATGTTATTACTCTTCTTTCTTCATTTCTTTCACCTAGAAAATTCTCATGCATCAGTGACCATTTAATCTGGCCCTTCCCAGGTATTTACACTGCAGTCAGGCAATCAGAAGGTCAGCAATATCTAGCTGGTGTCCTCTCTTAGGGGACATCGTCATACATAGAGATATCTGAAAAAAAAAATAGATGGTGATTTCAATAGCTCAAAGTCAGGCCACATGCTATCAATACAATATGCAAAGGAGCCTCTCAAATATTCTTTTCTGTCTAAGTTAAGGCTTAGGCAGAAACAGAGCTGAGATTTATGCCCACAAATCTCAAGTTCAATATTATGGTTCCCATGACAGTCATAACTTACCCTCAAGCACACAGGTAGTATTTTTAGTTGTTAGGTTATAGTAGGAATGTTGCAGCCTAAAATATATGTGTGATATGTTCAGGTTACAGCTAATACAAGATTGGCTAATTTAGATTTCCTTTACTCTAAGGTTGTTTATATTTATACCTAAGCTGATTCACTTGAGTGTGATTTTTGTACTTAAAGGAATGTGCATTTCAAATTCAAGGGGGTAATAATTACTTGCAAATTTAAATTAAAGTAGTTAGAGCTTAAAATAGGCAGTGTTTGAGCTCAGCACTCAATGACAGGTAGTGGGAATAATATAACCTCAGAGCACATTCAAATATTTAAGTTAAGGAGACTCAGAGGAAGGAAGGTTGTCTTGTTATAAGGAAGGAGAGAAGCCTCAAGGTTAAAATAAACCACGCAGGTTTGTAAGTGTATTACATTCTGTGTCCTCCAGGCACATGCATACAAGGAATTCTTCTAAATGCATTTATGTATTTAGACTCATTCTCTAAAAACATAGCATAAAGTGAATATGAACATTTAATCTTGAAAACCAGCATGTAATCATGTGACTGGGCCTGAAAATAAATTCCCAAGAAGAAAGGAGAAACAGGATATGAGACAAAAGGAAGCAATATATATTTAGCCTCCCCCTTCTGTTTGGATTTCTCAGGTACCAGTGGCTACTTTGGGAAAACTGTGAGTGGATTGGCTGCAGTAGGTGGTTAAATGATCTGAGTCAGTCTCAGGCTACACTGTAGAATGTGCCTGATACGTGGCACTTTGGGGCCTTTACCCTTAAAGAAATGTAGATTTCTGAAACAATGTTTAGAGATCCAAATTCTTCTTGGTCCATAAATATTACATATTTATATATGCAAAGATATCAAAGAAGGCTCAGACACACACACACACACACACACACGGGTTTGGGGGGTTTTTTTTCTTCACTTAAAATCTGAACTATGTGAAAACATTGAGTTCTGGAAAGCAACACTGGGTACATGATTACACAGCAGCAATAGACTTAGAATAATTTTTAAATGGACAAGAAGCATGGAGGGAGTTATTTAAAAGTAGAGGTGCCTGGGCGGCTTAGTCAGTTAAGCATCTGACTCTTGATTTTGGCTCAGGTCATGATCTCAGGGTTGTGAAATCAAGCCCCGTGTCAGGCTCCGTACTGGGCGTGGAGCCTACTTAAGATTCTCTCTCTCTCTCTTCTTCTGCCCCTGCCTCACATCCTCATAAAAAAAAAAAAAAAAAAAAAAAAAAAAACAGAGGCGCCTGGGTGGCTCAGCCATTAGGTGTCTGCCTTCGGCTCAGGTCATGATCCCAGGGTCCTGGGATCAAGCCCCGCGTCGGGCTCCCTGCTCAGCAGGAAGCCTGCTTCTCCCTCTCCAACTCCCCCTGCTTGTGTTCCTGCTCTCCCTGTCTCTCTCTCTGTCAAATAACTAAATAAAATCTTTAAAAAAAAAATGTTTAAAAAACAAAACAAAACAAAACGAAACACCTTAAAATTATCAAAATCATTTGTTTGAAGTGAACCAGACTTCTGAGATTGGATTAATATGGTAAACTAATCACATGTATATACCTCTTCTCCAAAGTTTCATTAAAGGAAAGATATATTTTAAATTAATAATTTTTGTGAGAGAGAGAGAGAGAGCTCAAGCACTCACACAAAGTGGGGAGAGGGGCAGAGGCACAAGTAGGGGGAGGGGCAGAGGGAGAAGCAGACTCCCTGCTGAGCAGGGAGCCCCACTCGGGGCTTGATCCCAGGACCCTGGGATCAAGACCTGAGCCAAAGACAGACACTTAACTGACTGAGCCACCCACCCGAAAGATATATTTTAAAGTAGTGGTTCTCAAAGTGTGGTTGCCTGAGCTAACAGCATCAGCATCACCCAGGAACTTAATAGAAATGCAAATTTCTCCTGCCGCTCTCTGCATCTACAGGAACACTGGAGGGGAGGACCCAACAATCTGTTTTAGCGAGATATCCAGGTGATTCTGACCCAGATTAAGGTTTGAGAACCCCTGGATTAAAGAGAATAAATCCAGGCAGAGCAAGATGGTGGAGGAGTAGGAGACCCGGATTTTGTCTGGTCTCAGGAATTCAGCTGGATAGGGATCAAACCATTCTGAACACCTACGAACTCAACAGGAGATCGAAGAAAAGAATAGCAACAACTCTCTGAACAGAAAAGCAACCACTTTCTGGAAGGTAGGACGTGCGGAGAGGTGAATCTGAGGCGATATTCGGGAGGATAGATGGTGGGGAAGGGGCCTCCATCGGCCGCTTCTGGCAAGTGATAGAGCCTCCGAGCACAAAATCGGAAATTTTAGAAGTTGGCTCCGCTGAGGGACGTTGCTCCAGTGGCTAAGCGGGGGGTGGAACCCTCGTGGGACAGTGTGGTCTCAGGACCCTCGGGGTCACAGAAAGACCAGGGGTGCCTGAATGCAGCAGAGCTCCCAGGGTCACAGAAAGACCGGGGGTGCCTGAGTGCAGCAGAGCTCCCAGGTATCGGAGCGGGGAAGCCGGCTGCAGAGACAGAGCCGAGGCGTGGGCTCTCAGCTCGGGGTTGTCATAAACCATGATCCGTGGCACAGTTGGGCCACTGCTCCTCCAGCAGGGACCCAACAAGCAGCAGATCCGGGGAGACTCACCTTCTTCCCCTGGGAGGAGAGGCGCGGGAGCGCACCGCAGCGATCTGCTGGGTTTGGAGATTCCACACGGGGTCGGGTGCCAGAGATAGAAACACTCGGTCACAGTCCGGGTGAGCATGGAGTGCAGTCGGAGACCGGGGAGATGGGAGTGATTGACTGCTTTTCTCTGGGGGCTCACTGAGGAGCGGGGCCCTGAGTTCTCGGCTCCTCTGGGGCAGAGATTGGGAGGCCACCATTTTCACTCCCGTCCTCCAAAGCCGAATGGAAAGCTTACAGGGAACAAAAGCTCCCAAGAGCAAACCCAAGCAGATGACTTAGCCCGGACCGGCAAGGATGGGGCAATTCCGCCTCTGGCAAAGACATTTGGGAACCACGGCAACAGGCCCCTCCCCCAGAAGATCAGCGAGAACAGCCGGCCAAGACCAAGTCTACCGATCAATGAGAATGGCAGAACTCCAGCGCTTGGGGAATACTGCACATAGAATCCATGGCTTTTTTCTCATGATTCTTTCGTCTTTCAAAGTTAATTTTTTTTAACTTTTTTTTTTAATTTTTCTTTTTCCCTTTTTCAACCAACATCTTATCAATCGCTTTTTTAAAAAACATTTTTATTTTTCATTTTTAGAGTCATATTCTATCCCTTCAGAGTAGTTACCCTTATTTTTGGCATATATGTATAAGTTGTTCTCTCTTTAAAATTTTGAGATAGTTTCTTCTAACAGATCAAAATATACCCTAAATCTCTAGTGTGTGGTTTTGTTCTACTCTCCTGCCTGATCACATTCTCTCCCTTTTTTTTTTCTTTTTTTTTTAAATCCTCTTCTTTTTTCAAACAACTTCTTATCAATTCCTTTTATAAAATTTTTTATAATTTTCATCTTTACAGTCATATTCCATCCCTTCATCATCTCAACCCTTATTTGTACATATATAAGTTTTTCTTTCTTTAAACCTTTGGGAGGCACTTTCTTCTAACAGACCAAAATACACCCAAAATCTAGTGTGTGGCACTGATCTATGCACTGGCCTGATCATATTTGATCATATTGTGGATTTTTTTGTTTTGTTCTGTTTTTGTTTGTTTTTATCTTTTTCTTTTTCTTTTCTTTTTCTTTTTCTTTTTTCTTTCTTTCGCTTTCTTTTCCCCTGGCTTCAGGTCTTTTCTGATTTGTTTAGAGTATATTTTCTGGGGACATTGTTACCCTGTTAGCATTTTCTTCTCTCATTAATCAATTCTCCTCTGGACAAAATGACAAGATGGAAAAAATCACCTCAACAAAAAGAACAAGAGGTAGTGCCGACTGCCGGGGACCTACTCAATACGGACATTAGTACAATGTCGGATCTAGAGTTCAGAATCCTCACTTTAAAGATACTAGCTGGGCTTGAAAAAAGCATGGAAGTTATTAGAGAAATCCTTTCTGGAGAAATAAAAGAACTAAAATCTTACCAAGTCAAAATCAAAAAGGCTATTAATGAGGTGCAATAAAAAATGGGGGCACTAACTGCTAGGATAAATGAGGCAGAAGAGAGAATCAGTGATATAGAAGACCAAATGATGGAAAATGAAGAAGCTGAGAAAAAGAGAGATAAACAACTACTGGATCACGAGGGCAGAATTCAAGAGATAAGCGATACCATAAGATGAAACAACATTAGAATAATTGGGATCCCAAAAGAAGAAGAGAGAGAGAGAGGGGCAGAAGGTATATTGGAGCAAATTATAGCAGAGAACTTCCCTAATTTGGGGAAGGAAACAGGCATCAAAATCCAGGAAGCACAGAGATCCCCTCTCAAAATCAATAAAAATAGGTCAACACCCGACATCTAATAGTAAAACTTACGAGTCTCAGAGACAAAGAGAAAATCCTGAAAGCAGCTCAGGAAAAGAGATCTGTAACCTACAATGGTAGAAACATTAGATTGGCAACAAACCTATCCACAGAGACCTGGCAGGCCAGAAAAGACTGGCATGATATATTCAGAGCACTAAATGAGAAAAATAAGCAGGCAAGAATACTATATCCAGCTAGGCTGTCATTGAAAATAGAAGGAGAGATAAAAAGCTTCCAGGACAAACAAAAACTAAAGGAAT